>NC_079198.1:136693761-136893761 GCF_029499605.1 Hyla sarda | reverse complement strand
AATATAACTGACCATTGGATGCCCTTGCCAAAGCATCATGGACTTGTGTTCAGGAGCATGAAGAAGGCCTTGTAGAGTTCCTAATTTTATCGATTTTTATTTTCTCAGGAGAACATTCATCTCGGCAAACTACTCCAGCGGCTTTGAAAAAAGGTAAAAAACAGGGCAAGCACAAAAGGCAGAAACCAATGGAATCATCAGACAGTAATGGATCACACCCCAACCTACCACCACGACCAAGAAGACCAGGGCCTTCACCACCATCTTGGCCACCGTCTGAAGTCTCTCACCCAAGTCCATCAAACATGGCTTTCCCAGCTCCGATGATGATCCCAATTCAGCCAACGTATACCGTGCCTGGGTTCCAGCTCCCACACATGGGCACCACAGTAGCCGGAGACTGTACCACTTCATCAGTGGCTCCTGAATCAATACCACAATCAAACTTTTCTTACAACATGCAGCCATTCCCAGCATTCCCATCCCCATACATGGGTCCAGTTGTAGCTCTGTTTCTTCCCAATTATAATATGTACCCACCTATCAACCAACAGATACCTCAGCCTTTCTTCCCCACTCAGTACCCTTGTCCACCACCACCACCTTCTTATCCATACACTGGAATGCCAGCTGCTCCCCAGACTGTGCCATCGCAAATTCCCACAGACTTTGTGGACCCGACATCCCGAGCGTCCTCTCCCATGTCGGCAGAGGAGCAGCAGGACATTCAGAGTGATGATCCACGACTTTTCAGTAACTCTAGAAGCAGTTCCCCATTGCAACTGGTCCTCCTCCAAGAGGAAATGCCGAAACCAGCAGAGCCTCCCGAAGGAACCACTGCCGAAACCAAAGCAGACATTAAATGTGTAAGTTGTGTTCCAAGTTTGGGAAACTATTGGCCTATAGTTGGCTGAAGATTTTGGGCTAGAGGCATAGTAATTTTATTTAGATGTTTATTTTCTAACTGTTACTATATTCTTGTCAAAAAGAGGTAGTGCTATAGTAGTTATATTCTTACACAGTGGGGCAAAAAAGTATTTAGTCAGCCACCAATTGTGCAAGTTCTCCCCCTTATAAAGATGAGACATAATGAGAAAAAGAATCCATGAAATCACATTCTCTGATTTTTAAAGAATTTATTTGCAAATGATGGTGGAAAATAAGTATTTGGTCAATAAGTTAATCTCAATACTTTGTTATATCCTCTTTGTTGGCAATGACAGAGGTCAAACATTTTCTGTAAGTCTTCACAAAGTTTTCGCACACTGTTACTGGTATTTTGGCCTATTCCTCAATGCAGATCTCCTCTAGAGCAGTGATGTTGTGGGGCTGTTGCTGGGCAACACAGACTTTCAACTCCCTCCAAAAGTTTTCTATGGGGTTGAGATCTGGAGACTGGCTAGGCCACTCCAGGACCTTGAAATGCTTCTTACGAAGCCACTCCTTCATTGCCCGGGCGGTGTGTTTGGGATCGTTGTCATGCTGAAAGACCCAGCCACATTTCATCTTCAATTGGAAGGTGGTTTTCAATCAAAAATCTCACGATACATGGCCCCATTCAATCTTTCCTTTACACGGATAAGTCATCCTGGTCCCTTAGCAGAAAAACAGCTCCAAAGCATGGTGTTTCCACCCCCATGCTTCACAGTAGGTATGGTGTTCTTTGGATGCAACTAAGCATTCTTTCTCCTTTAAACACAACAAGTTGAGTTTTTACCAAAAAGTTCTATTTTGGTTTCATCTGACCATATGACATTCTCCCAATACTCTTCTGGATCATCCAAATGCTCTCTAGCAAACTTCAGACGGGCCCGGACATGTACTGGCTTAGGCAGGGGGACACGTCAGGCACTGCATGATTTGAGTCCCTGGTGGTGTAGTGTGTGTGATGGTAGCCTTTGTTACTTTAGTCCCAGCTCTCTGCAGGTTATTCACTAGGTATCCCCCTCCCCCCCATGTGGTTTTGGGATTTTTGCTCACAGTTCTTTTGACACCACGGGGTGAGATCTTGCATGAAGCCCCAGATCGAGGGAGATTATCAGTGGTCTTGTATGTCTTCCATTTTCTAATTAATTGCTCCCACAGTTGATTTTTTTCACACCAAGCTGCTTGGTCTTCACAGCCTGGTGCAGCTCTACAATTTTGTTTCGACAGCTCTTTGGTCTTGGCCATAGTGGAGTTAGGAGTGTGACTGTTTGAGGTTGTGGACAGGTGTCTTTTATACTGATAACAGGTTCAAACAGGAGCCATTAATACAGGTAACAAGTGGAGGACAGAGGAGACTCTTAAAGAAGAAGTTACAGGTCTGTGAGAGCCAGAAATCTTACTTGTTTGTAGGTGACCAAATACTTATTTCCCACCATAATTTGCAAAGAAATTCTTTAAAAATCCTGCAATGTGATGTGATAGTTGATGTATACCTATGATGAAATTTACAGCCTCTCATCTTTTTAAGTGGGAGAACTTGCACAATTGGTGGCTGACTAAATACTTTTTTGCCCCACTGTACATAAGAGACAGTGTTATAGCAGTTATATTCTTGTATATAGGGGCAGTATTATAGCAGTTATATTCTTGTATATAGGAGGCATTATTATAGTAGTTATATTCTTGTATATAGGAGCAGTATTATAGTAGTTATATTCTTGTGTATAGGAGCAGTATTATAGTAGTTATATTCTTGTGTATAGGAGCAGTATTATAGTAGTTATATTCTTGTATATAGGAGCTGTATTATAGTAGTTATATACATGTGCTTAGGGGGCAGTATTATAGTAGTTATATTCTTGCATATAGGAGCAGTATTATAGTAGTTATATTCTTGTATATAGGAGGCAGTATTATAGTAGTTATATTCTTGTATATAGGAGCAGTATTATAGTAGTTACATTCTTGTATATAGGAGGCAGTATTATAGTAGTTATATTCTTGTATATAGGAGCAGTATTATAGTAGTTATATTCTTGTATATAGGAGCAGTATTATAGTAGTTATATTTTTATATATAGGAGGCAGTATTATAGTAGTTATATTCTTGTATATAGGAGCAGTATTATAGTAGTTATATTCTTGTATATTGGAGCAGTATTATAGTAGTTATATTCTTGTATATAGGAGCAGTATTATAGTAGTTATATTCTTGTTTATTGGAGCAGTATTATTGTAGTTATATTCTTGTTTATTGGAGCAGTATTATGGTCGTTATATACATGTATTATAGTATTTATATTCTTGTACATAGGGGCAGTATTATAGTCATTATATTCTTGTATATAGGAGGCAGTATTATAGTAGTTATATTCTTGTATATAGGAGCAGTATTATAGTAGTTATATTCTTGTATATAGGAGCAGTATTATAGTAGTTATATTCTTGTATGTAGGAGCAGTATTATAGTAGTTATATTCTTGTATATAGGAGCAGTATTATAGTAGTTATATTCTTGTATATAAGAGCAGTATTATAGTAGTTATATTCTTGTATATAGGAGCTGTATTATAGTAGTTATATTCTTGTATATAGGGGGCAGTATTATAGTAGTTATATTCTTGTATATTGGAGCAGTATTATAGTAGTTATATTCTTGTATATTGGAGCAGTATTATGGTCGTTATATGCATGTATTATAGTAGTTATATTCTTGTATATAGGAGCAGTATTATAGTAGTTATATTCTTGTATATAGGAGCAGTATTATAGTAGTTATAGTCTTGTGTATAGGAGCAGTATTATAGTAGTTATATTCTTGTATATAGGGGGCAGTATTATAGTAGTTATATACATGTACTTAGGGGGCAGTATTATAGTAGAATCCTAAAGGTTCTGTAGATGTTTAAAACATTTTTTACTTCATATCTTAAAAAGATGATCATCATTACTAGTGTCTGATAAAAGCCATTGTTCTTACCGTATTTATTCTTCCAGGCGGACACAGCAGAGGACAGCGGGAACAATGACAGCCATTCAGCATCTAGTGAACTCTTTGACCTCTTACTACAGGAGGACTCCCAGTCTGGCACTGGATCAGCCGCTTCAGGAAGCGGATCTGCTAACTCCAGCTCCTTAGGGTCTGGGTCTAACGGTTCTACCTCAAACGGGACCTCAGGAAGTGGCATAGGTATGAAGTGACTGGAAGTTTGCCGGTCACCTAAATAAATAGTGTGTTATTGTAAGTATCCATTATCCTAGTCTGATAGTGCTCAAACAATGGACTGAACAGCACAATATGTCTTGTTTCGCTTTGAACTGTATACCAGATTGTTTGGTATCGGTGCAGAACTGAATAAAACATGTACGTTGTAGGTGGTGTCAGGGCTGGACAGATCACCTTAGTTACAATGACCATATAGCCATGGGTAAGTAAACTGGGACTGCTTTAAATCAAGGCTTTTAATTGTGTTTATCCACAATAGTTAATCAGTTAATAATCTATAATCAAATCATTTCTCATTTCACTCTTAAAGGTTTATAATTTTATTTTTAGTAATTTTTTTTTATTTTTTTTTATAAATATTTCAGTTTTAACCATTGTTTGGTATTTAACTAAAGACAATGTCTTTGATGTGTTTTACAGGTAACTTATGTGTGCTTTCCTCCACTTTCTCTTGCCCAGAGTGACCCTGAAATTTATGTATCTTTTGTTTGGTTTGTATTCACTTATAAGGGATATAACATCCAGACATATCACTAGGGAAAGTACAATGCGGGTTAAGAGGTTAACGGCGCTGAGGTCGGGTCGTTCCGCAAGAGGTCACTCTGTACGATGTAGCTGGTGTTTGCATTGTTAAGAGTCTCTTAGGATATATAACTAAGCAGCTGTGCGTCACTTTTACCTGGTGACAACCAACAAAAGAGTAAAAAATAAATAAAAAATTCCAATGACATTGTCAAGAGTAGGTTCACTTTTGATCATCAGTCTGTATAATGTTGAGATACTCTGGCAAATGATCTTGTTCTACTCTCTCCTTGCATCATGTTGCATGCACATCCAAAGCTGCCTTCAGAAATATGATGTTAGGCTGGACATCTTACTGCTTTTGGTTTGCAACAGAGAATGGTCTGCTGCGTTGCGTTTTTGGACATGTGGTTTTCGGAGGTACTGTTCTGTAATATGAATACTACATAGAGTCCAAGCTACAATCTCCCTGAATGCAGTGTAGCAGAGTAAAGCTTTAATGTATATTCACACATGCTGTATACGCTGCAGATTTTATGCTGTGTAAATCAATATAAATAAATAGTTGAACCCAGCAATAAATCTGCAGCATGTACAGTAGGTGTTAACATACTTTTTAAAGAGTACCAGTCACCAAATATACTTTTCTAAACTAACTCAGGCTATGTTCCCTAACTACTCCTAACACCCCTCTCACCCTAAAAAAATATCTTTAAAAAGCTCTGTATCTTACCGTTCTCCTTGCTCACATAGGGCAATCTCCCAGTAGGAGAAAGTCTGTGTTTCCATTAAGGCATGACATCACTGAAGCCTGCTGGGGGACCACTTCCATCCTCGCATCGTTGCAGAGCTGTGATGAATAGAATACCTCAAGCTCTGTGCAGCTTTCAGTGAGGCTCTGTGCAGCTTTCAGTGAGGCTCTGTGCATCTTTCAGTGAGGCTCTGTGCAGAGAAGCACTTCCTGAGTGCAATTAAAACCCACTGTATTAATTGCAGCAGGTACTAGAACACAGCCACCTAGTGGCTGTTTTTTTTCTATTACATTTTAAACATATTTTTGTTGATAATTTTAAAAGCAAGTGAATGGGAAAGTGTCTTATTACACAAATAACAATATTAAAAGTTTTATTTGGTGACAGGAACTCTTTAAGGAAATTTCTAAGGCTATGTTCACATGTATATGGATTTTTGGAGATCGATGTTACCTTTTTTTTTCTTTTAGCTTCGCTTTAGCTCCCCAATGTAATCAAATAAGATTGGAATAACCCCCACCCCTCCCATATCCCCATACTTTTCCTGGAAGTAGGGGGATATGGTAAACAGCTTCTAGCATAGAAGAGCACTACAGGAGAGGATACATAGACAACGTTTTATTTACAGCTCCAGCCTTTGTGCCTAGGAAGCTCAGTCTTCTGTGTACCCTTCCTTTTTTACATTGATATTGATTTTGGGGTTTATCTGAAAGCTAGCTGGTTACAAGGACAGAGATGTGTATATTAGAAGGGGGCCCTCCATAGCAGAATCAAAATGGGCACCCACTACTCTGTGATTGCTTATGGTTGGGTATGTCCTGTGAATATAGCAGAACTCTGAATGCAGCTCTGGATGTGACTGGAGTACATAATACAATGTAAGAAATTTTAAGAAAAGTGTTTGTAAAGTTACTCAACATTTTTATGTACATATCAAAAGTGGATTTATGCTTTACATGATCAGAAACAGGACATATTAAAGGGGCTCTCCATGAAAATGTTCTCCTTAATGTTATGTATGTGGTAGATAAGGGTTTACTCTCTTATTACTATTCATCTCATCACTGTTCTCTTATTGGAGTTTGTAAAATCTGCATATACAGTTTCTACTAACCTTCACTTCACGAGAACCTGCAAATCTCGCAAGGAAACCGTGCCCACCAAGAAGGCACAGAAAAGAGCACCCTAAACTTTAACGTTTAGGCTGATGGATCCCAATTATTAGCCCACACACGTGACCTTATTGGAGAAGAAACTTTTCGTGTAGAGCCCCTTTATTTGTGCCTGTCCATTGTACAGAGCGCAGACCAGGGAGCTCAGACTGCAAACCGCTTGAAATGGGGACTGCTGAGCCCCCCGCAGGGATGGCACATCTGCGTTTGTTCTGTCATGTACTCGCTCTGCAAGGATCGGTGGTCCCCATTTCAAACCCCCCCCCTTTTTGCCTTCAGATGATCAGAGTGGACACAGTGGAGCCAACATGTGCAGTAGGTTATGAACTTGTAGATTGCAAATTGTTGACACTCTGAACATTGTTATCATCTGAAGCTCTAGACATGGATAATGGTGAGCTGTGTATCTGTATGCATGAAAAGAAGAGACCTTCACGCGTACTTCACCACATGGTTGATTCTTTGCTTTTTCTCTATTAACGCCTTAAAGGAAGTAGTAACAGCAGCAAGTACTTTGCTAGCAAGTCCTCTGATACCTCCAAGAAAGGACATAAACGTCAGGAGGTGGTGGAATCCGATTCTTTTCCCAAAGCTGGAGAAGACTCCATATGGACTATGATAGAGCGAACACCTACCCCGATTATGATGACTTATCAGGTACCCGAGAGGTAAGGAATGCCGATGGCTCCAGTCCGTGACACATTTTAAATATATATATCATTATTTATTGATTGATATTGTATAGGTAAAAAGATTAGGGAAGTGACTTTATTGCATATCTGGTTTTATGGTAAATTAAAATTTTGCGCTGCCTTAAAGTTCACCTGTCTCTTAAACAAAACACTGGCGGTTATATTGCAACTTTCTTCATTTAAAGGGGTCATCCAAAGATTTAAAACGTATTACCTATCCACAACGTTCGGTGATAAATATCCTATCAGCGATTAGTCTGCCTACTGGGGTCCTCACTAATTATGAAAAACGGGTACATTCATATGCTTTGGGATGTCAAAGGTCAGGGCCACTGTATATTCAGCAGTCCCATAGGCCAGTGTTTTCCAAACAGTGTGCCCTCAGCTGTTGTCAAACTACAACTCCTAGCATGCCCGGACAGCCTTCGGCTGTCCGGGCAAGCTAGGAGTTGTAGTTTGGCAACAGCAGGAGACGCACTGTTTCGAAAACGCTGCCATAGGCAGAGTGCATGGTGCGTTGGCCGAGCATATGCGCTTTTGCATTGCTCAGTTTGGTGGCAAGGTTGACCCTTTTCAATTGCATACTTGTAACAGGTGATAAGTTTTTAATATTTTGATAACCCCCATATGGGTAAATTCCACCCAAGTTAATACAAATAGCTCCAAAAAATAGCCAGAATTGGGCTAGCCTCTGTTCCCCATCATCAGAAATCAAAAATGTTTATATCAAACTGGGGTATGACTTACAAGTTAAAATAACAATTTATTGGGTATAGTATTAAAATTACCTATATAACCCCTATGACATGACATTGTCATAGGGGTTATATATGTAATTTTAATATTATACCCAAAAAATTGCTATTTTAACTTGTAAGTCATGCCCCAGTTTGATATAAACATTTTTGATTCCTGATGATGGGGAACAGAGGCTAGCCCAATTCTGGCTATTTTTTTGTATTCGTTATACAGTAAGTAAAAAATGGCTGCCACCTCATTTTTAGAATGACTGGTCCACTTTAATGTGTTTCCCGGTGTTGAGATCTCTCCTTGCTTAGTAAATTATTTCTGGGCTTTCGTTCTTCCTTTTGCAGGGATAAGGAGACCTTGTTAAAAGAGGATCTGGAGAAGCTGACCGCCATGCGGAACAAGCAGCCGTGGTTCACAGAAGAGCAGAAGGAGGAACTGGCGGAGGTGCACTCGTGGATTCGAACGCGCACAGTCCCACAGGAGATAGACACTCAAGTACGGGTTAGAATTCTAATTCATTTTATTTATTTTTATTATATATAATGCCGCATAGGCTATTATTAGAGAATAATGTAGAGGTTCTTGTCTAGTGCTTACCTGTTTCACCTGATGTGGCAGGCATAGGTTAGGCTCCATATTGGTGCAGTTCCATCACTGAAATGATTTCCTGATGCTGCCGTGAATCCTCTGGCTTTGCAAATAGAGGGTGTGGAGTCTCCTCACTGCACCTGATCATCTAATTAGGCTGCTGGTGCTGGAGTTCAGCTAGATGAACTGATTAGACTCCTAAAAGTGTTGGGGTCAGTTCACACCAAATGCAGTTCCAATGCATTTTCTTATACAGAGTGCATTTTTAGCTAAATATTGCCATTGAGGTAAATGAATTGACCTATAATCACAATTAAGATTTCTTATGAAGCTTTGTAGGCTGTGTTCACGTAGCCTCAGGGGAGGAATATAATATAATACTATATTGCATATCCTGATCCCATAGAGATAGCAGCAGCAGCAGTAGACATAAAGAGCTGGCAGGGAGGCGTATAACTGCAATATATCTTGTTTCCATAGAGATAGGAGCAGCAGTATACAGATAGAGCTGGAGAGGAGGTGTATAACTAACCACAATACATCCTGATCCCATAGAGATAACAGCAGTATACAGATTGAGCTTGAGGGGAGGTTTATTACTACTATATATGCTGATCCCATAGAGATAGAGCTGGAGGGGAGGTGTATAACTACAATATGTCTAGTTTCCATAGAGATAGGAGCAGCAGTATACAGATGGAGCTGGAGGGGAGGTGTATAGCTAACCACAATACATCCTGATCCCATAGAGAGAGAGCAGGAGGGGAGGTGTATAACTACTATATATCCTAATCCCATAGAGATAGCAGCAGCAGTATACAGATAGAGCTGGAGGGGAGGTGAATAACTACTATTTATCCTGATCCCATAGAGATAACAGCAGTATACAGATGCTGTTAGGGAAAGGGTCTGGAAGCTAGCAGGAGGGATCTGGTAGATGGTGACGTCATCCTGTAGTTCACATAAAGTCAGCTGACCCAGGACTGACCACTTTCTCTGACACCTTGAACACTCATATTTTTTTTTTGTGGTTCACACCGGTGATCACATGACTTCATTGTTGTAACAGAACTCATTAATGCAGCTGTGCTGGTATTAAACAGGTGGCGCTGTAGGACTCTAGTGATGATGAGTGTTTAGTAAACTGTCTGGACCAGCAGTCTCCAATTTGTGCAGAACTACAACACCCAGCATGCTTTTGAGTAGCCTTAGGGCTATAGGCCTCCCTGTAGGAGAGAATACTGTGTTGCATGTGTAGGTTCTGTAAATCTCATGCCCATGTCTTCTGTTGCTCACAGGGATGCGTCACATGTATAAAGGACACAGCAGAGAATAAATCTAACAATGCTCTAGAAGAGCAGGCGAAAGTGAACAGCGAGGAAGACGCCAAAGTTACAGAACAATCAACGACGCGACAAACTCCGTCCCTGAACAGTCTCTGCGAACCGGGAGAAAACACAACAAACTCACAAACTTGAATTTTTATTTATTTTTTGTAAATTAAGTTTTCATTTTCTATATAAAAAGTTTTATTTAAGTCCGTTCTACACCGCACAAAGAGGAAGAGGAAGCATCACGATCTTTCAAGATTCCTTACAGTCTGGGGAAGGAGCCGGTTTGTTTTTCACGACTGACCCTGTGCCGAGACTCGTGCACTGTCCACTCTGCAGCCCGAGGATCTATCCACACAGCGCTAGTGTTCTTCTGGGAGGAGCCGCACCGTCTAATTCATCCGGAATTTCTGTGAACATTTTTTTCTTTCGAGATGGAGGTCGTTTCCTAGTGCACTTGTCCTGTCTGTAAATATCATGGTCATTAAACCTAAACTAGAACGGAGTCAGTGGTTTCAAGACGTTTCGTTTTCCTTTTTATTTGTAAATTTCTATATTGATAAAAATGAACTTTGAGGATTCTGTTTGTCCAACTTTGTGTTTTTTTTTCATCCTAAAATATTTTTAAATGTATGGACGTCATTATATATTTCTGCAAGCTTCACATTCTTGGAAGTGTCACCTTTACAACATCTGATGAATAAGTAATGTATGTTCACAGTGACCCCACCAGCAGAATAGTGAGTACAGCTCTGGAGTATAATACAGGATATAACTCAGGATCAGTACAGGATAAGTAATGTAATGTATGTTCACAGTGACCCCACCAGCAGAATAGTGAGTACAGCTCTGGAGTATAATACAGGATATAACTCAGGATCAGTACAGGATAAGTAATGTAATGTATGTTCACAGTGACCCCACCAGCAGAATAGTGAGTACAGCTCTGGAGTATAATACAGGATATAACTCAGGATCAGTACAGGATAAGTAATGTAATGTATGTACACAGTGACCTCACCAGCAGAATAGTGAGTACAGCTCTGGGGTATAATACAGGATATAACTCAGGATCAGTACAGGATAAGTAATGTATGTTCACAGTGACCCCACCAGCAGAATAGTGAGTACAGCTCTGGGGTATAATGCAGGATATAACTCAGGATCAGTACAGGATAAGTAATGTATGTACACAGTGACCTCAACAGCAGAATAGTGAGTACAGCTCTGGAGTATAATGCAGGATATAACTCAGGATCAGTACAGGATCAGTAATGTAATGTATGTACACAGTGATCTCACCAGCAGAATAGTGAGTACAGCTCTGGAGTATAATACAGGATATAACTCAGGATCAGCACAGGATCAGTAATTTAATGTATGTACACAGTGACCCCACCAGCAGAATAGTGAGTACAGCTCTGGAGTATAATACAGGATATAACTCAGGATCAGTACAGGATAAGTAATATAATGTATGTTCACAGTGACCTCACCAGCAGAATAGTGAGTACAGCTCTGGAGTATAATACAGGATATAACTCGGGATCAGTACAGGGTAAGTAATGTAATGTATGTACACAGTGATCTCACCAGCAGAATAGTGAGTACAGCTCTGGAGTATAATACAGGATATAACTCAGGATCAGTACAGGATAAGTAATGTAATGTATGTACACAGTGACCTCAACAGCAGAATAGTGAGTACAGCTCTGGAGTATAATGCAGGATATAACTCAGGATCAGTAATGTAATGTATGTACACAGTGATCTCACCAGCAGAATAGTGAGTACATTGTGCTGCATTCCCTGGCCGATCAGATCTATCCAAAATCTGATCCTCACTGTATAAGTTTAAAAACCCTGCCGAGAGCCATGAATGGCCACTTTGTACCAGCCATTCAGGGATCCCGGCGAGGTATTTGAATATGAAGTTCTGAATGTGAAATATACATTGCTAGAGAGCGGAGCAGCACAGCATGGCGCCTGCTCCCCTTGTTAATAACTTATGATCGCAGCGGGTCTCAGAAGTAAGACCCAATGCAATCAATCCCACAGCCTTTGTACTACCATACCCAACATGGAACAAACTCTGTTCCATGATGGGAGTAGTAGAACAAGCGCTACTGCAGTCTTCTCAGACTCTTGCAGCCGGGGGAAATACTACTCCCATCATGGAAAAGTCTGTTCCATGATGGGAGTAGTAGTACCTCAGTCTGTGGGCGGCTGTTGAATGACATATATATATATTTTTTTTACAGATATAAAAACCGTATACAGTTTTTATAATGCACATTTTTGTAATCCGTTTTTTGTTTCCCAATTGGGGGGGGGGGGGGGGAACTGATACAAACCGTCTGCAAAATCGTGTTGTGAATGTAGCCTTAATGGTCTATGATTATTTCCATACCATACAAATTGTAGCACTACGTTCGTAATGGTATCAAAAACCTGTTTCCAAGCTGATTTTATTATTTTCTGAGCCTGAAGTTGTATCTGTGTAATCTGAAGCTGTCGCCATCTATTCTCTACACCGTGTCACTTGTCAGCAGGGACTTATAATTTGTTGGGAAGTGATGAATGAAAAGCTGAGTCCCGTGTCCTGTAAGATCTATTGATCTGGGGTCTAGACGTGTGGGATGTAATCACTCTGGGGCGCTCACTCTTAGGTGTCATGCTATACGTATTTACAGAGCAGCATCAGCCGCGTCAGCCTCTTAACTATCCCTAAATTGACCCTATAATATATGGAGGAAATGCAGAGCGGAGCTTGTAGAGTAAGGTACCAGAAGTCCCATATACTTGCATGGGACTTGAAACAGAAACCCATCTTTTATATAAGGGTGTAGGTAAGAGTTAATTTAACTACATTTAACATACATTTCCCATTGATTTGCACGGGACTTTAAACAAAAACCCCGACCCTCACAAATGGGGTAGTTAAGGGTTAAATTAACTATCCTATATTTTTAGTGGAACTATAAGTAAGGCTGGGTTCACACTACGTTTTGTCCCATACGGGAGCGCATACGGCAGGGGGGAGCTAAAACCTCGCGCTCCCGTATGTCACCGTATGCGCTCCCGTATGTCATTCATACGGTTGACCACAGTTTTAGGTCCGGTTGTAAAAGCGCATACGGCGCAAAAATGAGCCGACCGGACCGAACGTTTCACTCCGGTCAGCTCATTGAAATGAATGACATACGGGAGCGCATACGGTGACATACGGGAGCGCGAGCTTTTAGCTCCCCCCTGCCGTATGCGCTCCCGTATGGGACAAAACGTAGTGTGAACCCACCCTAACATGTGACCAAGTTTCATGTAAATATCTTCAGCGGTTTGGACATGATGCTGGAACATACATACATACATACACACTAGGGATCGACCGATATCGTTTTTTTAGGGCAGATAATCGGTGGAGGTTAGGGCCGATAGCCGATAACTTATACCGATATTCCGGTATAAGTTATCGGCTATTTATCCCCCCTCGACACCGCTGCAGATCATTGATTTAAAGCGGGTGCTTTAAATCAATGCACTGCAGCGGCTTTTGCGGTGCCATAGGCCGCCGCCGCCACCCGCTTCTCTCCCCCTACCGGTCAGGGTGGTCCGGGCCATCCATCCTTCCTGTAGTGTCCGGAGGCATTCCGGGTGGAGGGTGAACCGGTCCGGGCTGTCCTTCTCCGGCGGTCATCTTCTCCACTCCGGGCGGGCTCCGGCCTAGTACGCTGCATAGATGCCGCTGCGCAGTGACGCCCGTGCGCAGCGATGCACCTGACGTCACGGCGTAGCGGCGTCTATGCAGCGTACTAGGCCGGAGCCTGCCCGGAGTGGAGAAGACCGTGGGAGAAGGACAGCCCGGACCGGTTCACTCTTCACCCGGAATGCCCCCGGATACTACAGGAACGATGGATGGCCCGGACCACCCCCATTACGGGTAAGTTTAATTTTTTTTTATTGACTCGGAGGGTGGGGGGAGGGGCCAGACCGGTATAGCGGTAAGGGCAAATATCCATACCGGTATGCTGCCCAGCACTACGGTAGGGGGTGCGACGCGGTGCGGTGGGTCGGGGGGCGGTCGCGGTGCGGTGGGTCGGGGGGGCGCGTCGCGGTCGCGGTGGGGGAGGTGCGGCGGGCGGGGCATTATCGGCTTATACCGATAATCCCCAAAATCGTGATTATCGGCCATACCGATAATCGGTCGATCCCTGATACACACATACACACATATATACAGTACATACACACAGTACACAGGCACCCCGCCATCATTACTGCACAGAGCAAACTCGCTCTGTGCGTAATGACGGGCGATACAGGGATCGGTGCATTGGAACGTCATGGCTCCACCCCTCGTGATGTCATGGCCCGCCTCCTTAATGCAAGTCTATGGGAGGGGGCGGGACAGTCGGGGCCCCATACAGGAGATCACGGGGGTCCTAGCGGTCTGATCGCCCCCCCCCCCCGCCCCACTATCAGGGGATAAGTGTATCATAAGTTCAGTTCCCTGGAGTACCCCTTTGACTTTTCAAGCGTACAGCATGTTTACCTAGATTTCCATGAATCTCCCCCCTCCCAAACTCAGTGGGTACTGGCATCTTTCTGATGCCCACCAGGTCTCCTCCATGTAGATCCCTCGTTCTCCGTATCAAATGCCTTTTTATTTTTTTATCTATGGACACCTTTGACATGATAAAATAAGAAATAATTTTTCCATATGTTAATTAATGGTTGCCTTAATTTATGCCGCACTTTGTGTCTGCAGTCTTTATTTTTAGACCCCAGGATTGTGACCACCCTGTACTACACACTGAATGTTAAACCTGTGTGTTCAGGAGTTTACAGCTTATTAAAACCTGTATAGAGGAAGAGTGGGGCGGTTGCCTATAGCAACCAATCAGATTGCTGCTTTTACTTTTTCAGAGGTCTTTCTCCCTATCTACATCCTGTGTGAGCTGCCCTCCATGTATGCTCTCCTCCTTATCTACAGCCTGTGTGAACTGCCCTCCATGTATTCTCTCCTCACTATCTGCATCCTATGGGAGCTGTCCTCCATGTATGCTCTCCTCCCTATCTACATCCTGTGTAAACTGCCCTCCATGTATGCTCTCCTCCCTATCTACATCCTGTGTAAACTGCCCTCCATGTATGCTCTCCTCCCTATCTACATCCTGTGTAAACTGCCCTCCATGTATGCTCTCCTCCCTATCTGCATCATCTGTGAGCTGTCCTCCATGTATGCTCTCCTCCACATCTACACCCTGTGTCAGCTACCCTCCATGTATGCTCTCCTCCATATCTACACCCTGTGTGAGCTAGCCTTTATTTATGCTCTCCTCCCCATCTACAGCCTGTTTGAGCTGCTCTCCATGTATGATCTCCTCCCTATCTACATCCTGTGTGAGCTGCCCTCCATACATGCTCTCCTCCCTATCTACATCCTGTGTGAGCTGCCCTCCATGTATGCTCTCCTCCCTATCTACATCCTGTGTGAGCTGCCCTCCATGTATTTTCTCCTCCCTATCTACATCCTGTGTGAGCTGCCCTCCATGTATGTTCTCCTCCCTATCTACATCCTGTGTGAGCTGCCCTCCATGTATTCTCTCCTCCCTATCTACATCCTGTGTAAGCTTCCCTCCATGTGTGTTCTCCTCCCTATCTACAGCCTGTGTCAGCTGCCCTCCATGTATGTTCTCCTCCCTATCTACATCCTGTGTGAGCTTCACTCCATGTATGTTCTCCTCCCTATCTACAGCCTGTGTGAGCTGCTCTCCATGTATGTTCTCCCTATCTACATCCTGTGTGAGCTTCCCTCCATGTATGTTCTCCTCCCTATCTACAGCCTGTGTGAGCTGCCCTCCATGTATGTTCTCCTCCCTATCTACATCCTGTGTGAGCTTCCCTCCATGTATGTTCTCCTCCCTATCTACATCCTGTGTCAGCTGCCCTCCATGTATGTTCTCCTCCCTATCTACATCCTGTGTGAGCTGCCCTTCATGTATGTTCTCCTCCCTATCTACATCCTGTGTGAGCTGCCCTTCATGTATGTTCTCCTCCCTATCTACATCCTGTGTCAGCTGCCCTCCATGTTCGCTCCCCCTCTTCCAGCTCTAGAAAGGACAATGTAGATATATGCCTGGAATCATGGTGAGAAGCCTTATCTACTCTACCTATCTGCTTCAGTTTCCTTGTCATTCACCCACTTAGGACCCTGAACAGGCAATAGAGACTTCCTGGGTATATGATAGCAATATATTACAGTTATTTTATGTCATTACCGTGCGGTAGTATTGTTTGTGCACTGTATGCAAGCACTATATGGCATGGAGTTGGGGGTTCCGATAGACCAGTGGTCTCTAGATATTGCAAAACTCCACGGTAGCCCTCGAGTTGTTGCTAGACTACAACTCCCAGCATGCACAGACAGTTGTTGGCTGTCTGAGCATGCTGGGGATTGTATTTTTTTAAATCTGGATTCCATAGTGATGTATACGATCCCCAGGGTTAGGTTCACATCTGCGGAGAAGATTATGCACGACCTGTTGGCACATTTGTCTTCTCCACAGACCTGTGTACAGACCCTGCGAACAAGATTTATATGATAATGCGTCTTGAGTGTAGAACGTCTGTCGGTGACTGATGCGGGATACCGCGAGGATCAATATAGCCTATATATAACCCGGGTGTCCGACATTGATGAACAATTATAGGGGATAGGACAGAAAGCTCCCTGCACCGCATTGAAGTCAATTACCAGATGGTAATACAGTTGTTCCGACAACTCCAGACGTGTATGGTGCATATGCTTTCTCCTACAGGTGTGTATAGATATATCATGTATATAGTAGGGTAGAGCTAACTAGTGTGATTACATTATGGTAGTTATATTCTTGTATATAGGAGCAGTATTATAGTAGTTATATTCTTGTATATATGAGAAGTATTATAGTAGTTATATTCTTGTATATAGGAGCAGTATTATAGTAGATATAGGAGGCAGTATTATAGTAGATATATTCTTGTATATAGGAGCAGTATTATAGTAGTTATATTCTTGTATATAGGAGCAGCATTATAGTAGTTATATTCTTGTATATAGGAGCAGTATTATAGTAGTTATATTCTTGTATATAGGAGCAGTATTATAGTAGTTATATTCTTGTATATAGGAGCAGTATTATAGTAGTTATATTCTTGTATATAGGAGCAGTATTAGAGTAGTTATATTCTTGTATATAGGAGCAGTATTATAGTAGTTATATTCTTGTATATAGGAGCAGTATTATAGTAGTTATATTCTTGTATATAGGAGCAGTATTATAGTAGTTATATTCTTGTATATAGGAGCAGTATTAGAGTAGTTATATTCTTGTATATAGGAGCAGTATTATAGTAGTTATATTCTTGTATATAGAAGCAGTATTGTAGTAGATATATTCTTGTATATAGGCGCAGTATTATAGTAGTTATATTCTTGTATATAGGAGCAGTATTATAGTAGTTATATTCTTGTATATAGAAGCAGTTTTGTAGTAGATATATTCTTGTATATAGGCGCAGTATTATAGTAGTTATATTCTTGTATATAGGAGCAGTATTATAGTAGTTATATTCTTGTATATAGAAGCAGTATTGTAGTAGATATATTCTTGTATATAGGCGCAGTATTATAGTAGTTATATTCTTGTATATAGGAGCAGTATTATAGTAGTTATATTCTTGTATATAGGAGCAGTATTATAGTAGTTATATTCTTGTATATAGGAGCAGTATTATAGTAGTTATATTCTTATATATAGGAGGCAGTATTATAGTAGTTATATTCTTGTATATAGGAGCAGTATTATAGTAGTTATATTCTTGTATATAGAAGCAGTATTATAGTAGTTATATTCTTGTATATAGGAGGCAGTATTATAGTAGTTATATTCTTGTATATACTAGCAGTATTATAGTAGTTATAGTCTTGCATATAGGAGGCAGTATTATAGTAGTTATATTCTTGTATATAGGAGCAGTATTATAGTAGTTATATTCTTGTATATAGGAGCAGTATTATAGTAGTTATATTCTTGTATATAGGAGCAGTATTATAGTAGTTATATTCTTGTATATAGGAGCAGTATTATAGTAGTTATATTCTCGTATATAGGAGCAGTATTATAGTAGTTATATTCTCCTATATAGGAGCAGTGTTATAGTAGTTATATTCTTGTATATAGGAGCAGTATTATAGTAGTTATATTATCCTATATAGGAGCAGTATTATAGTAGTTATATTCTTTTATATAGGAGCAGTATTATAGTAGTTATATTCTTGTATATAGGAGCAGTATTATAGTAGTTATATTCTTGTATATAGGAGCAGTATTATAGTAGTTATATTCTTGTATATAGGAGCAGTATTATAGTAGTTATATTCTTTTATATAGGAGCAGTATTATAGTAGTTGTATTCTTGTATATAGGAGCAGTATTATAGTAGTCATATTCTTGTATATAGGAGCAGTATTACAGTAGTTATATTCTTGTATATAGGAGCAGTATTATAGTAGTTATATTCTTGTATATAGGAGACAGTATTATAGTAGTTATATTCTTGTATATAGGAGCAGTATTATAGTAGTTATATTCTTGTATATAGGAGACAGTATTATAGTAGTTATATTCTTGTATATAGGAGATAGTATTATAGTAGTTATATTCTTGTATATAGGAGACAGTATTATAGTTGTCATATTCTTGTATATAGGAACAGTATTATATTAGTTATTTTCTTGTATATAGGAGCAGTATTATAGTAGTTATATTCTTGTATATAGGAGCAGTATTATAGTAGATATATACTCGTATATAGGAGCAGTATTATAGTAGTTATATTCTCCTATATAGGAGCAGTATTATAGTAGTTATATTCTTGTATATAGGAGCAGTATTACAGTAGTCATATTCTTGTATATAGGAGCAGTATTATAGTAGTTATATTCTTGTATATATGAGCAGTGTTATAGTAGTTATATTCTTGTATATAGGAGCAGTGTTATAGTAGTTATATTCTTGTATATAGGAGCAGTATTATAGTAGTTATATTCTTGTATATAGGAGGCAGTATTATAGTAGTTATATTCTTGTATATAGGAGACAGTATTATAGTTGTCATATTCTTGTATATAGGAACAGTATTATAGTAGTTATTTTCTTGTATATAGGAGCAGTATTATAGTAGTTATATTCTTGTATATAGGAGCAGTATTATAGTAGTTATATTCTTGTATATAGGAGCAGTATTATAGTAGTTATATTCTTGTATATAGGAGCAGTATTATATAAGTTATATTCTTGTATATAGGAGCAGTATTATATTAGTTATATTCTTGTATATATGAGGCAGTATTATAGTAGTTATATTCTTGTATATAGGAGCAGTATTATAGTAGTTATATTCTTGTATATAGGAGCAGTATTATAGTAGTTATATTCTTGTATATAGGAGCAGTATTATAGTAGTTATATTCTTGTATATAGGAGGCAGTATTATAGTAGTTATATTGTATATAGGAGCAGTATTATAGTAGTTATATTCTTGTATATAGGAGCAGTATTATAGTAGTTATATTCTTGTATATAGGAGCAGTATTATAGTATTTATATTCTTGTATATAGGAGGCAGTATTATAGTAGTTATATTCTTGTATATAGGAGCAGTATTATAGTAGTTATATTCTTGTATATAGGAGCAGTATTATAGTAGTTATATTCTTGTATATAGGAGCAGTATTATAGTAGTTATATTCTTGTATATAGGAGCAGTATTATAGTAGTTATATCCTTGTATATAGGAGCAGTATTATAGTAGTTATATTCTTGTATATAGGAGCAGTATTATAGTAGTTATATTCTTGTATATAGGAGCAGTATTATAGTAGTTATATTCTTGTATATAGGAGCAGTATTATAGTAGTTATATTCTTGTATATAGGGGCAGTATTATAGTAGTTATATTCTTGTATATAGGGGGAAGTATTATAGTAGTTATATTCTTGTATATAGGAGCAGTATTATAGTAGTTATATCCTAGTATATAGGAGCAGTATTATAGTAGTTATATTCTAGTATATAGGAGCAGTATTATAGTAGTTATATAACAGTGCCCATTTTTCATTGAAAAAAAATACGCTGCTGGAAGGAGATTCCCGTTTCCTCCCTTTGGGCTGGTGGAAAGTCCGCCCGGTGGACAGAAAGCAAAATTATTCAATGTGGTTGTCAGGGGATAAAAATTGACATAGTAGTAAAAAAAAATAACTTTTTTGTAATTTTTTCTTTGTTAGTAAGGGTATATAAGTCTCCATAGACAATGCATTTCCGAGTTGATTCCGCAGAAAGAAATGACATTGCTGGCATTGTAATTTACACTGCAGATGTTTCCACTGCAGAAGTCCTGTTGTTTTCATGGTGCAACAGAATCCCATTGAAAGCAATAACCTTCAGCTGCAACATAATTTCTGATCTGAATATTTTCACTGGATTCCGCTTGGAAATTCCGCTGCGTGAACAAGGCCTCATAGGGTGACAGTGTATTAAGTGCGACTGTGGCTGTTACGTAGCCACTAGGCTTTTGGCCATCGCCCAAAATGTTCAATCAGCCACCCCCCCCAGTATTTTCAACATATATGTAGGACAGTGTTTCCCAATCAGGGCGCCTCCAGCTGTTGGCTTTGGCTGTCCGGGCATGCTGGGAGTTGTAGTTTTGCAACAGCTGGAGACACCCTGGTTGGAAAACACTGATGTAGGAAGAGCCTTGCCAGCCTTTTCTTAAAGGGGTACTCCAGTGGAAAACCTTTATTTTTTATTTATTTATTTATTTATTTTTAATCAACTGGTGCCAGAAAGTTAAACAGATCTGTAAATTACTTCTATTAAAAAATGTTAATCCTTCCAGTACTTATTAGCTGCTGAATACGAGGAAATTATTTTCTTTTTGGAACACAGAGCTCTCTGCTGACATCATGAGCACAGTGCTCTCTGCTGACACCTCTGTCCATTTTTGGATCTGTCCAGAGCAGCATATGTTTTCTATGGGGATTTTCTCCTACTCTGGACAGTTCTTAAAATGGACAGAGATGTCAGCAGAGAGCTCTGTGTTCCAAAAAGAAAAGAATTTCCCCATATGTATTCAGCAGCTAATAAGTACTAGAAGGATTAAGATTTTTTTTTTAACTTTCTGGCACCAGTTGATTTAAAAAAAAAAAAAAAAGGTTTCCACCGGAGTACCCCTTTAATGCTATTTTCTTCTGCTAAAACTTTTTTTTGCTCAATATGTACCATTCGGGAATTATTGTCTTTTTTTTTACTTTTATTAAATAGCTTTTATTGAAGAAAAGAAAAAAAGTTATACCAAATATCAGCAAAACATAAAATATTATTTTTTTCTGAAATGTAAAATAAAACTATTTCACAGAGTTCGCCATCGCGTCTGTTATCCCCTGCTGTGTGTGTAGAGATGAGGCGTCGTCGTAAATACAGGGGGTGTGGAAAGTGTTAAGCAGAAATCGGACACGATAGTTCGGGTTCCTCACAATATCACACACAGTATTTCCAGAAACATTCCGAAAGGTTTCCCGCTCGTTTCTTATAAGGTTTACGCTCTTTGGCTTGTAGTCGGCTCAATAGTGACATCTCTGGCTGCTTCTCGAATAGTTCCTGTAATATAAAAAAAAAGAGAATTTATTGGCACTTTACGCAAAATCACATTCGCTGAAATATTTGTGACTTTTTGCCTTTTCACCCTTTTTTATTTAGGTTTTATGAGAAAAGGGTTTGGTAGGAGGCAGTGTGGCCTTCTGAAATCAAAATAGGAGTACTCCACTGGAAAACATTATTATTATTTTTTTTTAATCAACTGGTGCCAGATAGTTAAACAGATTTGTAAATTACTTCTATTTCAAAATCTTAATCCTTCCAGTACTTATCAGCTGCTGTATGCTCCACAGGAAGTTCTTTTATTTTGCTCTGGACAGCCCCTAAAATGGACAGAGGTGTCAGCAGAGAGCACTGTGGTCAGAGAGAAAGGAAATTCAAAAAGAAAAGAACTTCCTCTGGAACATCCAGCAGCTGATAAGTACTGGAAGGATTAAGATTTCAAATTTAAGTCATTTACAAATCTGTTTAACTTTCTGGCACCAGTTAGTTTAAAAAAAAAAAAATAATGTTTTTCAGTGGAGTACCCCTTTAAGGTCATATTCACATACGTAGCCTAAAAAATATTCATTATTTCTTCAGTAGTAAAAATATGGTGCATCACAGTACATTATTTTCTCATATGAACAAGAATATATCTACTATACTACTGCCTCCTATATAAAAGAATATAACTACTATAATAATGCTCCTATATAAAAGAATATAACTACTACAATAATACTGCTCCTATATACAAGAATATAACTACTATAAAAAATCTAAGTCGAGAGAGGTGAGTGGCACCAGTGACTAAACTCCCTAAGTAGCGACCCGTTCGTGGAGGTGTTATCTTGGAGCTTCAGGTATGCAAAATCTCTGGGGGTGCTTGGTATTTTCCTTTAAATATAATGTCTTAGCAGACACGATAAAACAAGTTGTAAAAAATAACTGGTTTTTGATTGAAAACGATCCAGTGTTTAAAGACGCAGCTGTGAAAAAACCATTAATTTCATTTAGAAAAAGTAAAAGCATCAGCAACCTACTAGTACGTAGCACTTCACCTGCAGTGACAAAAGAAAAGGATTGGCTTACAGCCACCATCCCCCCTGGCAACCACAAGTGTGGTAACTGTCCTCACTGCAAATTCTTCATCCCTGGAAAATTCCACACATTAGGAGGAACTAATATCACAATAAAAGACTTTATATGCTGCCGTACCGATCACGTTGTATACGCGGTAATCTGTCCGTGTGAATGCTTTTATATTGGCTCAACAGTTAGACCTTTAAGGATCAGATTCCGTGAACATATCAGGTCTATATATACTGGACACGGATGTGCTCGTTTAATCGAACATATGAGGTCAGTTCACAAAGGAGCGGCAGACACCATGCGATTTTTCGGCATTGAAAGAGTTAAACAAAACTCACCTGGTATCGACCGGCATAAGACTTTACTCCGCAGTGAAGAGCGTTGGATTATGCGCACTAGAGCGCTAGAAGGAATGGGACTTAATGATCGACAAGACCTAAGTGTCTTTCTATAATTTCCCTTTTTTTCTTTCTTCTTTCTTCTTCTTCTTTCTCTCATTCCCTCTTGTCATTTCTTGTACTCTTTATTCTAATTTTGGTCTACTTTTCCAATGTTGTTGGACATTTTTTTACTAAATCAATTCCACTCCCCTTTCATTTTGCATCGACCCACGTCATCAGTTCTGGCTAGTGAAATTACTTCCCCTCCCTGCCAGCTGATGTAATCCAGTCAGAGGAAGCGCCGCCCGGCGCGAAACTAGTCCTGGCGTTCATCCCCCTCCATGTCCTCCACCTGACGGATCCTTCCCCAAGGACCTGAATAAACCTACATCTTCAAGTACATACAGTGGGTGAGTGCGGTATCTTCATTTCTTCTTCCCTTACATATAACTACTATAATACTGCTCCTATATACAAGAATATAACTACTATAATACTGTCCCTATATACAAGAATATAACTACTATAATACTGCCTCCTATATACAAGAATATAACTACTATAATACTGCTCCTATATACAAGAATATAACTACTATAATACTGTCCCTATATACAAGAATATAACTACTATAATACTGCCTCCTATATACAAGAATATAACTACTATAATACTGCCCCTATATACAAGAATATAACTACTATAATACTGCTCCTATATACAAGAATATAACTACTATAATACTGCTCCTATATACAAGAATATAACTACTATAATAATGCTCCTATATACAAGAATATAACTACAATAATACTGCTCCTATATACAAGAATATAACTACTATAATACTGCTCCTATATACAAGAATATAACTACTATAATACTGCTCCTATATACAAGAATATAACTACTATAATACTGCTTCTATATACAAGAATATAACTACTATAATACTGCCTCCTATATACAAGAATATAACTACTATAATACTGCTCCTATATACAAGAATATAACTACTATAATACTGCTTCTATATACAAGAATATAACTACTATTATACTGCCTCCTATATACAAGAATATAACTACTATAATACTGCTCCTATATACAAGAATATAACTACTATAATACTGCTTCTATATACAAGAATATAACTACTATTATACTGCCTCCTATATACAAAAATATAACTACTATAATACTGCTCCTATATGCAAGAATATAACTAATATAATACTGCTCCTATATACAAGAATATAACTACTATAATACTGCCTCCTATATAAAAAAATATAACTACTATAATAATGCTCCTATATAAAAGAATATAACTACTACAATAATACTGCTCCTATATACAAGAATATAACTACTATAATACTGCTCCTATATACAAGAATATAACTACTATAATACTGCTCCTATATACAAGAATATAACTACTATAATACTGCTCCTATATACAAGAATATAACTACTATAATAATGCTCCTATATACAAGAATATAACTACAATAATACTGCTCCTATATACAAGAATATAACTACTATAATAATGCTCCTATATACAAGAATATAACTACAATAATACTGCTCCTATATACAAGAATATAACTACTATAATACTGCTCCTATATACAAGAATATAACTACTATAATACTGCTCCTATATACAAGAATATAACTACTATAATACTGCTTCTATATACAAGAATATAACTACTATAATACTGCTCCTATATACAAGAATATAACTACTATAATACTGCTCCTATATACAAGAATATAACTACTATAATACTGCTCCTATATACAAGAATATAACTATTATAATACTGTCTCCTATATACAAGAATATATCTACTATAATACTGCTCCTATATACAAGAATATAACTACTATAATACTGCCTCCTATATACAAGAATATAACTACTATAATACTGCTCCTGTATACAAGAATATAACTACTATAATACTGCTTCTATATACAAGAATATAACTACTATTATACTGCCTCCTATATACAAGAATATAACTACTATAATACTGATCCTATATACAAGAATATAACTACTATAATACTGCCTCCTATATACAAAAATATAACTACTATAATACTGCTCCTATATGCAAGAATATAACTAATATAATACTGCTCCTATATACAAGAATATAACTACTATAATACTGTCTCCTATATACAAGAATATAACTACTATAATATTGCCTCCTATATAAAAGAATATAACTACTATAATACTGCCTCCTATATACAAGAATATAACTACTATAATACTGCTCCCTATATACAAGAATATAACTACTATAATACTGCTCCTATATACAAGAATATAACTACTATAATACTGTTGTTACGCCAAGCGCTCCGGGTCCCTGCTCCTCCCCGGAGCGCTCGCGGCGTTCCTCTCTCTGCAGCGCCCCGGTCAGACCCGCTGACCGGGAGCGCTGCACTGCCTCTGCCGGCGGGGATGCGATTCGCATAGCGGGATGCGCCCGCTCGCGAATCGCATTCCAAGTCACTTACCTGTCCCGGTCCCCGGCTGTCATGTTCTGGCGCGCGCGGCTCCGCTCTCTGAGATTTAAAGGGCCAGTGCACCAATGATTGGTGCCTGGCCCAATCAGCCTAATTAGCTTCCACCTGCTCCCTGGCTATATTACCTCACTTCGCCTGCACTTCCTGGCCGGATCTTGTTGCCATTGTGCCAGTGAAAGCGTTTCCTTGTGTGTTCCTAGCCTGTGTTCCAGACCTCCTGCCGTTGCCCCTGACTACGATCCTTGCTGCCTGCCCTGACCTTCTGCTATGTCCGACTCTGCTCTTGCCTTATCCCTTGTACCACGCTTATCTCAGCAGTCAGAGAGGTTGAGCCGTTGCCGGTGGATACGACCTGGTTGCTACCGCCGCTGCAAGACCATCCCGCTTTGCGGCGGGCTCTGGTGAAAACCAGTAGCAACTTAGAACCGGTCCACCAACACGGTCCACGCCAATCCCTCTCTGACACAGAGGATCCACCTCCAGCCTGCCGAATCCTAACAGTAGATCCGGCCATGGATTCCGCTGAGGTGCCGCTGTCAAGTCTCGCCGACATTTCCACGGTGATCGCCCAGCAATCCCTACTGATCGCCCAACGAGATCACCAGCTGTCGTACTTGACCACCATGGCACAGCAACTTCAGTCACAGATACAGCAGCTGCTACCGCAGATCCAGCAGCTGCTACAGCAACAACCATATCCTCCGCCGGCTCCTGCACCTCCTCTGCAGCGAGCGGCCGCTCCTAACCTCCGCTTGTCCCTGCCGGACAAATTTGATGGGGACTCTAGTCTCTGCCGTGGTCTCCTGTCTGGGAAGGCCCTGCCATGGGCCACACCGCTCTGGGCACCTCTCTCACAGTATCCTTTGCAATCTACCCCTGTGCCTCCCGCCGAGGAGGCTATGCAAGTGGATCGGTCTCGCCTGACCCCTGAAGAGAGGACTCGCCGCAGAGATAAAAATTTATGTTTGGACTGCACTGTGTGTTACCGCACAGAACCCCTGCTCATGAGCATTGAACTGCATCTAGAAAAAATGTAACTTTTTGTTTTGCCCAACTGCACCTCTGAAGTCCTCCTCGGTCTGCCATGGCTCCAATGCCACTCTCCTACCATTGACTGGACCACCGGGGAGATCAAGAGCTGGGGTGCTTCTTGCCACAAAAAATGCCTCACGTCTGCTCCCAGTTCCGTCAGTCAAACCTCAGTCTCTCCTCCTTTACCTGGTCTCCCCAAGGCCTATCAGGACTATGCTGTGTCTCCTCCTCATAGCCCCCGTCCTGATAACACTCTGCCCCGTGCCAAGCTTCACCCTCTTCCCTCCCTCCCCACTCCCATGCCTTCTTGTTTGCCCGCTGTTGATGAGGTTTCCGGGGGCTTCTCCACCGTCTGGAAAAAGACTAAAAAATCCCTCATACAAGCCTCATCCCGGATGAAGAAGCATGCCGACAAAAAAAGAAGAACTCCTCCTGTCTTTGTGTGGCTCTCCGCCAAGTATATCCGCTTCCGTGTCCCCAGTTTTAATCTGGGACCACGTTATCTTGGACCCTTTGAAGTCAAGTGCCTAGAGAAAGCTACTCCTGTCTCCGGGTCCTCAGATGTCTTCTCGATTAAAGAATTTTCAGGTCCCAAAAAGAGGGGGAGACCCAAGGGGGGGGGGGGGTACTGTTACGCCGAGCGCTCCGGGTCCCTGCTCCTCCCCGGAGCACTCGCGGCGTTCCTCTCTCTGCAGCTCCCCGGTCAGACCCGCTGACCAGGAGCGCTGCACTGACTCTGCCGGCGGGGATGCGATTCGCATAGCGGGACGCGCCCGCTCGCGAATCGCATCCCAAATCACTTACCTGTCCCGGTCGCCGGCTGTCATGTTCTGGCGCGCGCGCCAGCTCTCTGAGATTTAAAGGGCCAGTGCACCAATGATTGGTGCCTGGCCCAAACAGCCTAATTAGCTTCCACCTGCTCCCTGTCCATATTACCTCCCTTCCCCTGCACTTCCTGGCCCGATCTTGTTGCCCTTGTGCCAGTGAAAGCGTTTCCTTGTGTGTTCCTAGCTTGTGTTCCAGACCTCCTGCCGTTGCCCCTGACTACGATCCTTGCTGCCTGCCCTGACCTTCTGCTACGTCCGACCTTGCTCTTGCCTTATCCCTTGTACCACGCCTATCTCTGCAGTCAGAGAGGTTGAGCCGTTGCCGGTGGATACGACCTGGTTGCTACCGCCGCTGCAAGACCATCCCGCTTTGCGGCGGGCTCTGGTGAAAACCAGTAGCAACTTAGAACCGGTGCACCAGCACGGTCCACGCCAATCCCTCTCTGACACAGAGGATCCACCTCCAGCCTGCCGAATCCTAACAACTGTCTCCTATATACAAGAATATAACTACTATAATACTGCTCCTATATACAAGAATATAACTACTATAATACTACCCCTATATACAAGAATATAACTACTATAATACTGCTCCTATATACAAGAATATAACTACTATAATACTGCTCCTATATACAAGAATATAACTACTATAATACTGCTCCTATATACAAGAATATAACTACTATAATACTGCTCCTATATACAAGAATATGACTACTATAATACTGCCTCCTATATACAAGAATATAACTACTATAATACTGCTCCTATATACAAGAATATAACTACTATAATACTGCTCCTATATACAAGAATATAACTACTATAATACTGTTCCTATATACAAGAATATAACTACTATAATACTGCTCCTATATACAAGAATATAACTACTATAATACTGCTCCTATATACAAGAATATAACTTCTATAATACTGCCTCCTATATACAAGAATATAACTACTATAATACTGCTCCTATGTACAAGAATATAACTACTATAATACTGCTCCTATATACAAGAATATAACTACTATAATACTGCTCCTATACACAAGAATATAATTACTATAATACTGCTCCTATATACAAGAATATAACTACTATAATACTGCTCCTATACACAAGAATATAACTACTATAATACTGCCTCCTATATACAAGAATATAACTACTATAATACTGCTCCTATATACAAGAATATAACTACTATAATACTGCTCCTATATACAGGAATATAACTACTATAATACTGCTCCTATATACAAGAATATAACTACTATAATACTGCTCCTATACACAAGAATATAACTACTATAATACTGCTCCTATATACAAGAATATAACTACTATAATACTGCTCCTATATACAAGAATATAACTACTATAATACTGCTCCTATATACAGGAATATAACTACTATAATACTGCTCCTATATACAAGAATATAACTACTATAATACTGCTCCTATACACAAGAATATAACTACTATAATACTGCTCCTATACACAAGAATATAACTACTATAATACTGCTCCTATATACAAGAATATAACTACTATAATACTGCTCCTATATACAGGAATATAACTACTATAATACTGCTCCTATATACAAGAATATAACTACTATAATACTGCTCCTATATACAAGAATATAACTACTATAATACTGCTCCTATATACAAGAATATAACTACTATAATACTGCTCCTATATACAAGAATATAACTACTATAATACTGCTCATATATACAAGAATATAACTACTATAATACTGTTACTCACCTCTTTCATACCCTCATCCATATTATAAGTTCCAAGGCTAAGTCCTAGTAAAACAGAAATATATTCATTAAAATACAATGCAGCAATTTACTAACATTACAATGATTCATATTCATGTAAGAACAGACGTCTAGGTACATATATGTATTTCAGATATACGGTAATGTACAGGGGACTGATACCAGTGTTTGGTTATGTCAGTTTTTACAGCAATCACCAACCTCTGCAGGACAAGAAGGATTGATAAATCATTAACTGAAGACTAATGAGCACTTTACCAGAATACTGAAGATTTGGTGTTCTGCACCAAAGTACTGAATAGGAAGCACTCTTGCATCAAACTAGCAAAGATCAGGCACTGGTGCTCCAACATACTGAAGATCAGGCACTGCTGCACCAAACTACTGAAGATCAGGCACTGCTGCACCAAACTACTGAAGATCAGGCACTGCTGCACCAAACTACTGAAGACCAGGCACTGCTGCACCAAACTACTGAAGATCAGGCACTGGTGCTCCAACGTACTGAAGATCAGGCACTGCTGCACCAAACTACTGAAGATCAGCTACTGCTGCCCCAAACTACTGAAGATCAGGCACTAATGCACCAAACTACTGAAGATCAGGCACTGCTGCACCAAAGTACTGAAGATCAGACACTGCTGCATCAAACTACTGAAGATCAGGCACTGGTGCTCCAACGTACTGAAGATCAGGCACTGCTGCACCAAACTACTGAAGATCAGCTACTGCTGCACCAAACTACTGAAGATCAGGCACTGCTGCACCAAACTACTGAAGATCAGACACTGCTGCACCAAAATACTGAAGATCAGGCACTGCTGCACCAAACTACTGAAGATCAGGCACTGGTGCTCCAACGTACTGAAGATCAGGCACTGCTGCACAAAACTACTGAAGATCAGCTATTGCTGCACCAAACTACTGAAGATCAGGCTCTGCTGCACCAAACTACTGAAGATCAGACACTGCGTCACCAAACTACTGAAGATCAGACACTGCGTCACCAAACTACTGAAGATCAGGCACTGCTGCACCAAACTACTGAAGATCAGGCACTGCTGCACCAAAATACTGAAGATCAGACACTGCTGCACCAAACTACTGAAGATCAGACACTGCTAGCCCAAACTACTGAGGATCAGACACTGCGTCACCAAACTACTGAAGATCAGGCACTGCTGCACCAAACTACTGAAGATCAGACACTGCTGCACCAAAGTACTAAAGATCAGGCACTGCTGCACCAAAATACTGAAGATCAAGCACTGCTGCACCAAACTACTGAAGATCAGGCACTGCTGCACCAAAATACTGAAGATCAGACACTGCTTCACCAAACTACTGAAGATCAGGCACTGCTGCACCAAAATACTGAAGATCAGGCACTGCTGCACCAAACTACTGAAGATCAGGCACTGCTGGACCAAACTACTGAAGATCAGGCACTGCTGCACCAAACTACTGAAGATCAGGCACTGCTGCACCAAACTACTGAAGGGTTTCTTCTTCGCAGGACAAGACACAAATGACTTTTTGGGAACCGTTTTATGTACCGCACCTTCTTTGCTATAAACATCCTCCATGTCGATCTCCCTATTTCTGCCCTTGTCCAAAAACGAGGGGAGGTTCTGTAATAAGTGAGTGTCGCCCCAGCTGCTCACGTCTCCAAAATCCATCTTTGTATCTGTCAATGGGAAGAAAGAATGATTAAGGTTCATAGACATATAATGTCGCCATCAAAGAACGATTACACGAGCGTGAAACCGGCTGTAACCAAGAGGCAAACAACAAAATGTCTGATAAGTGAACCAGAATGTTAACCCCTTCGTGCTTTATGATCCTGCTTCACAGTAATGACTGCTCTGTAACGGGTAACATAAAGTGCAATGTGCCACAAAAAATATCAGAATCACGTGGATAAGTTAAAGCTTCCCAAAATTATTAGCACTCAAAGTGAGAAAATGCAAATAAATGGACATTTATCCTTAAAGGGGTACTCTGCTCAGCGTTTGGAACAAACTGTTCCGAACACTGGAGTTGGCGCCGGGAGCTTATGATGTCATAGCCCCACCCCCTCATTATGTCACACCCCGCCCTCCCAATGCAAGTCTATGGGAGGGGGCGTGACAGTTGTCACGCCTCCTCCCATAGACTTGCATTGGGGGACGGGGTGTGACATCATGAGGGGGTGGGGCTATGACATCATAAGCTCCCGGCGCCGGCTCCAGCTTTCGGAACAGTTTGTTCCAAACGCTGAGCAGTGGAATACCCCTTTAAAGGGGTACTCCGCTGCTAGACATCTTATCCTCTATCCAAATGGGGCATAAAATGTCTGATCTGGGGGGGTCCCACTGTTGGGGACCCTGGGATCTCCCGCCCGGCATTCTAAACAAACGCTGGGTTCCTGTGGCAGTGGTTGTGATGTCACGACCACGCCCCCTAATGACATCACGTCACACCCCCTATATTCATGTCTATGGGAGGGGGCGTGTCGGCTGACATGCCCCCTCCAATAGACCTGAATGAAGGGGGTGTGGCATGATGTCACGAAGGGGCATGGCCGTGACGTCACAATCACGGCCTCCGGCTCCAAGCATTCTGAACAAAGTGTTCAGAACACTGGAACACCGGAGTACCCCTTTAAGGCCAAAATAGGCTGCATCACTAAGGTGTTAATGGAAGTTGTTTAAAGGTCGTAGTCCTGTAAGCGACATTGTTTACGCAACTACAGGAGTTCCGAAAACAGTAGCTCCTGGGGTTAATTATTTCATTTATTTCAAAGGGAATTACGCAGATTGCAAAACTTTGCTGCTTTCAGCTTCCCGACCACCTCGTGGGGCCGCAAACAGGCCGGAGGGTGCCAGGAAGGGGACACTAGGAGATGGGAATACCCCTTTAATTAGATCATATAAAGCCATTGTTATGTTTTGCGCTCCGGCCGCATACGCTGGCCGTGAGCGCATGGTCCCAATACCTGCTGCCTCCGGAGGGGCTGGGACTCGCATCGCGGGACACACCCGCATTCGAGCCCCAGTCCATCACTCACCTGGTGCTTCTCCTGCCCCGCCTCTTCCTCTCTGCTCTGGCGCGCATGTCCCCATCCCCTAGGGCATGTGCGCCGGAGCTTTAAGATTTAAAGGGTCAGTGCATTCATTAGTGTAATTCACCTGTGGCTCATTTTTAAATTCCTCCACCCTCCTCACTTCCCTGCCGGATCTTTGTAGCCTTGAGCCTGAGAGAAAGCATTCCAGTTATTGCCTTGCTATGTATCTGATTATTTGCTCCGTGACCTGACCTTGCTCCTCTGCCACCTGCCTACTGACCATTTGCTACGTTCCTGACTACATTACTGTGCTGCCTGCCCTGACCTTCTGCTATCCAGACTACGAGCTGCCTTATCCCTCCTGTGCCTCGCATCTCCTCAGCTGCCTGTGTGGTTGAACCGTGCCAGGGGTAGCGACCTGGGTGCCACCTGCCACAGCAAGTCCATCCTGCTTTGCGGCGGGCTCTGGTGAAAACCAGTTGCACCTTAGACTCGGCTCCCTGGTACCATCCGAGTCATCTACCACACAGGTCCAGCACATCCACATCCACTGGGGTTCCTGTCTTCTGAAATGTGAGTGTTACAGCCATGAGTCAACAAAAGTAAAATAAATAAACAAATAAAAACCAATGTAGCAAAGTAGAAGAAAATGCAACATATACATAACATGTTTCTTCTTTTTGTACTATATGTATAAAGGATAAGGCATAGCTGGCTGATCAGGGGGGTCCGATTGCTGGGATTCCTCTGATCATGAGAATGGAGTTTATTGTCCCCGATCCATTCATTCTCTATGGGACGTCTGGACAATGCCGAGCCCTGCACCAAGCTATGTTCAGTCATCCCATAGAGAGAGAATGGGGTGGTGGATGGGCTCTTCACAGTGGTACTGTCATTAAAGGGGTGCTCCTGTGCAAAACAATTTTTTTTTTAATCTACTGGTGCCAGAAAGTTAAACAGATTTGTAAATGACTTCTATTAAAAATCTTAATCCTTCCAGTACTTAGCTGCTGTATGCTCCATGGGAAGTTGTGTAGTTTTTTTTTTCCAATCTGACTACAGTGCTCTCTGACAACTCTGTCTAGAGCAGGAGCAAATCCCCATAGAAAACCTCTCCTGCTCTGGACAGTTCCTGACATGGACAGAGGTGTCAGCAGAGAGCACTGTGGTCAGACTGAAAAGAAATTCAAAAATAAAAGAACTTCCTGTGGAGCATACAGCAGCTGATAAGTAATAGAAAGATTAAGCTTTTTATATAGAAGTAATTTACAAATCTGTATAACTTTCTGGCACCAGTTGATAAAAAAAATAATAAACTTTTGCACGGAACAACATTGGAATACTTTTTGGCTCACAGACTCCCATACATGCCACACTCCTTGTCAAGAAAGACACAAGAACATACAAGGCAGTAATTTCTGTAACATTCACAATATTACATCTGCTCCAATGAATAGGTAGATAGATATGAGATAGATAGATAGATAGATAGATAGATAGATAGATATGAGATATATAGATAGATATGAGATAGATATGAGATAGATAGATATGAGATAGATAGAATAGATATGAGATAGATATGAGATAGATAGATATGAGATAGATATGAGATAGATAGATAGATAGATAGATAGATAGATAGATAGATAGATATGAGATAGATAGATAGATATGAGATAGATATGAGATAGATAGAATAGATATGAGATAGATAGATATTAGATAGATTGATAGAGAGATAGATAGATAGATATGAGATAGATATTAGATAGATTGATAGATAGATATGAGATAGATAGATAGAAATGAGATAGATAGATAGATAGATAGATAGATAGATATGAGATAGATAGATATGAGATAGATATGAGATGGATAGATCGATAGATATAAGATAGATAGATATGAGAGATAGATAGATACATAGATAGATATGAGAGAGATAGATAGATAGATAGATATGAGATAGATAGACAGATAGATATGAGATAGATATGAATAGATAGATATGAATAGATAGATAGATATGAGATATATAGATAGATAGATAGATATGAATAGATAGATAGATATGAGATAGATATGAGATAGATAGATATGGGATAGATAGATATGAGATAGATAGATAGATATGAGATAGATAAATAGATAGATAGATAGATATGAGATAGATATGAGATAGATAGATATGAGATAGATAGATTTGAGATAGATAGATAGATATGAGATAGATACATGTGATACATAGATATGAGATAGATAGATATGAGATAGATATGAGATAGATAGATATGAGATAGATAGATAGATATGAGATAGATAAATAGATAGATAGATAGATAGATATGAGATAGATAGATATGAGATAGATACATATGATACATAGATATGAGATAGATAGATATGAGATAGATAGATAGATATGAGATAGATAGATAGCAAGTCCGAGGAAAACCCAATGATGCAGGAAATAACCTGGTGTACGCAGGAGTTTACTAGTCCAGGTCACAGCCTGTAGGTAATTGTCAGCTCCAAAAAGATTCCAGCAGCACTCCAGATAATGTGAAAAAACTGTGAAGTTTCTTTACCACTGTATAGACACTGGTGAACGCTATTTTTTTTTTACACATTATCTGGAGTGCTGCTGGATTCTGTCTGGAGATAGACAGATAGATATCATTAATGGTGAAAAATAGTTATTACAGAACTTAATAAGGTAGATACATGAAAAGACAAATATTTAAAATAAAAGATCTACAGTCTACAATAATATTAAATATAAAAACCACTAATAAACATAACAATATTAATTATAATGCTAATTATCATTTAATACTATTAATACTGCTAATGATAGAAAAATACCAATAATATAATAATATAAAACCACTACTAATAATAATAATTCATAATGAACAATCAAATAATAAAAAGATCAATGGTATTGCTACTAATAATATAAAATTATAATCAATAAAATAATACTACTATCTAACAAATTTTGAGCTTTAGGCAGGTTAGATATTCAGATATGTGATACGTTTCCATAAATAAATATATTTTTAATTTATAATGAAATAAATGAAGGTGATGAAGACGACTTTGCTCTTCCAGCTCCTCTGTTCTCCCTTCCTTATAGTCTGTAATATCCACTTAATTTCTTATTACATTAATATCATCTTAAGAAAAGTCGTTAAGTTCAATATGAAAAAACAGAATGAGGTGAATATAATTCTAAGCACGCGGCTAATGGATACGCTTTATTCCGGTTTTGCTTTCGGCGTTTGGAATTTCCTTGACCCTTCTGTGAGATCAATCATTAGGGATCGGCGGCCGGAGTCCAAGATGTTCTGTAGAATAACCTTCAAGTTTAAGTCATTTTTATACGGAGGGAAGTGATAAGAACAGGAGTCTTCTTACCTGGTATTCGGAAGGAGATGTCGCTGGGGTCTAATATTGGGAGTGATCGGAGCGGGCTGAAGGCGATGGCGAGGATGATCCCGCAGGAGAAGAGCTTGTGCATGGCTGCTGGACCCCGGAGCAGATGCGTCTCTGTCTGGTTGGTCAGGACGCTCCTTTAATTGTCGGATTCATCATTAAAGTGTCAATTCTTATATAGCGTTCTATGACGACATAGGAAACATCACTCTCCTCCACGAAGACAGATGACGAGCCAATGGTTCCATCGCCGCAGAATTCCTAATGCGATAGACACTTTGCATTGATGTCATCCTTCAGGGTTCAGAGACGATAAATTTACTGTCTCCTGAAGCTCTCGCTAAAAACTGTTACAGCAAATGTGGCATAGCCAACGAAACAAAGTAACTTTCTCTTATAAATCATCCGGTGAGGAAAGGGTCAACCCTTGGTGGAGGAGATGACCGGGGCAACGAGGTCGTGATTTATGGGCTTGCACCTGGTTTGACATAAGAGGCCGAGGCTCTGAAAAGTGGATTTTCTATCTGATGTGGATGGATGAGATGTCAGGGGTGTTTGGGGTATCGCAGTCGATACACTGAGAAGATGAAATGGTCCCTGATCACGTTCGGCGGAGTCCATGAACTTGTAATGCATACATTTTACCTGTTTATTTTTTTGCTTTTTTGGAATAGAAAAAACCACGGCATGGCAATGATGGCGTATTAACCCTTTCTTTCCTGCAAAAAAACCTGAAAAATTTTACAGAAAAGGGTTAATGGGGAACTCCGGTGGAAACAAGTGGAAAACAAATGTTTTCAAACCAACTGGTGCCAGAAAGTTAAACAAATTTGTAATTACTTCTATTTCAAAATCTGAATCCTTCCAGTACTTATCAGCTGCTGTATGCTACAGAGAATATTGTGCTGTTCTTTCCAGTCTGACCACAGTGCTCTCTGCTGTCCATGTCAGGAACTGTCCAGAGTAGAAGCATATACCATGGCAAAACCTCTCCTACTCTGGACAGTCCCTGACACGGACAGAGGTGTCAGCAGAGAGCACTGTGGTCAGACAGAAAAGAACTTCACAAATTTCTCTGTAGTATATCTGGAGTATACAGCAGCTGATATTTTACTGGAAGGATTAAGATTTTTAAATAGAAGTAATTTACAAATCTGTTTAACTTTCTGGCACCAGTTGATTTGAATAAAATTTTTTTCCCACCGGAGTACCATTTAAAGGGATTGTCAAGTTTTGCATATTGCACATCACCTTACATTCTTAAATCGGCACTGTCATGAAAAATTATTTTTGATATGTTGTAGCACTTAAGTACTACAACATATCTCTAATATACTTTTATTTAAAAAAATAAATGCTTTTAAAACATTTTAAAAGCAATTTGAAATTCTGCCACTAGGGGTTGCCCTCCTAGTGGCCGAATGCACTGCGGAGTGACGTCACTGCAAAATTCCGACTGATTCCAGCAGGGCTTCAGTCGAAATTTTGCGCAGAAACATCCAGGGCTGCGCATCGGCTCCCCGCACTCGCCGACGGCCCTGCTGCAAGGTACGGGGGGCGCGTGCGTGTTTGGGTGTTACTCACCGAACGGCAGGGAGAGGCTCCCACGCACCCGTCCCTCCCGCATCGGCTCACGGCTCACTCCTTCCCCCAAGAAACTCCTGTCCTGGGTGCCTCGAGTTGTTTTGCCAATAGATGCCAATAGATGCCAATAGATGTCAGGGCATGCTGGGAGTTGTAGTGGTGAAACAGCTGGAGGCACCCTGTTAGGAGAACTAAGGGCGGAAGTTGGTCCCCCCAGCAGGCACCAATGACGTGGTGCCTGCTGGGGAAGTATGCCTGGTAGTGAGCACACTACCAGGCAGACTAAAGGCAGGGAGGGTGTTGGGGATAGAAGGGCAATAGGCAGGGACAGAAAAAAAAAAAACATGATGGTGGGAGCTACACTTTAAAGGGGTACTCCACTGAACAGCGTTTGGAACTTAAAGGGGTACTCCGGTGGAAAACATTTTTTTTTAATCAACTGGTGCCAGAAAGTTAAACAGATTTGTAAATTACTTCTATTAAAAAATCTTAATCCTTCCAGTACTTATCAACTGCTATATGCTCCACAGGAAGTTTTCTTTTTGAATTTCCTTTCTGTCTGACCACAGTGCTCTCTGCTGACACCTCTGTGCATTTTATGTGAAATGTGAAAATGTAACTGTCAAGGATGGCTCGAGAAGAGACTTTCAAATGTGATTGACTATGCTGTTATATACTGCTAAGTGTCGACACAAGGAATATACACCAGACAGGATGTTGGTATAATATCTCCTTTTTCAGCATACTCGCAGGAGTTCTGTTTAATTCACGAAGTACATTTAGTTTTTACATTTTACAAAAGAGGAGGTTTAGTTATGACGTCAAAATCAGCATGTTACATTTTTATTGGTTGTTTGATTATTGCGTCCGTATATATTAGCATATCTAGCGTTCATTAATTTCTTGGCAGAAGTTCCTCTACTGGGAAATTCCAGAGTCCTCTGTCCGTCAGATATTTTGTCTTTCACTCCTTATCTCTCGGTCGTGCCGGCATCAAGGCAAGGCCTCCATCGTAGTTCCAAGCAGATTGCAAGCTGGTTTATGGGTTAAGGGGTAGGTAACAAATATATTTTTCCATCAGCAATGGCATATTAGTATTAATATATTCATCAGTCATCAGAAACATAAGGGTCACCCCTATCATAACCAAGAAGGACAAGCCATAAGGTTCTACAAATAAAGGAAGTATAGGATGTTGATAACATCTGCACATGATGACATTTTCAAGCATCTAGGGCCAATCTGTAGTATGTGGGAGGGGCTTCAATTGTATAGAATTCGGATGGAAAGCAAATTTTTAAAGCTACATGAACCCGGATCAGGTCACAGTGTGATTGTGTGATGACTCCTGTTTTTCGATAACTGGCAGGATAGAAGGGATGAAGTTAGCGAGGTTTGGTCATTCTATACTAAAGTGAAATAATTCTTAATCTAGTTAAAGGGGTACTCCTCTGCTCAGTGTTTGGAACATATTCCGAAGACTGGAGCCGGCACCGGGAGTTCGTGACGCCATAGCCCCGCCCCCTCAATGCAAGTCTATGGGAGGGGGCGTGACAGTCGTCACGCCCCCTCCCATAGACTTGCATTGAGGGGGCTATGGCATCACGAGCTCCCGGCGCCGGCTCCAGCATTTGGAAGTTTGTTCCAAAAACTTCAACCATCTACTGGTTGGGTTAAGCGCTCTGCACCAATCCAGCGGGAGAGGGGTTAAGTGGCTATGTGGGACAGACAGAAAGCAGGGATCTACATAGATGACTGTAGAGCAGCAGAACAGGGGTCACAATGGCGGCTGTTCTGCTCCTCTGTTTGGACTAGTTAAAGGGAACCAATTAGCAGATTTTAGAATATATAAAACACTTGACAACACGTCATATATGCTAAAATTGTTATCCTCACCATCCCCCGAGGATGTTTGTGCCCCCAGGGATTATTTATTTATTTTAAATAAAATGGCAATGAGGTGTATTGGGACCAAAGTATATGTCCAAAATAAATGGCCCTTCACACCCAGGTTACTGCTGTTTGGTTTGTTTACCTGGCTGGTTATGGAATAGAGAGGAAACCATACACAGCAACCTGGTAATTCCTCACAGCCTAATAATACCAGCCTAACACCATCTCAGACCTGGGACATTGTCTAAGCCTGTAAAGTAAATAAAAAGAAGAAAACAACACAAAGTAACAAGGGGAAAAAAATATTGAAATAAAAACACCTGCACACCCCTTGTTGGCCATTTTATTTAAAACATAAATAAATAATCTATTGGTCAAATCCAACATAGTTCTCTGGACACTGGTATCTGAAAAACAAAAATGAGAAAAAAAAATATTCTCCCTGCTGTACTAGATAAAATACAAATAGATAGATAGATAGATAGATAGATATGAGATAGATAGATAGATAGATATGAGATAGATAGATATGAGATAGATATGAGATAGATGGATATGAGATAGATAGTTAGATAGATATGAGATAGATGGATAAATAGATATGAGATAAATAGATGTGAGATGGATAGATATGAGATAGATAGATATGAGATAGATAGATATGAGATAGATAGATAGATATGAGATAGATAGATAGATATGAGATAGATAGATATGAGATAGATAGATAGATATGAGATAGATAGATAGATATGAGATAGATAGATAGATAGATAGATATGAGATAGATAGATAGATAGAAATGAGATAGATAGATAGATAGATAGATAGGAGATAGATAGATAGATAGATAAATAGGAGATAGATATAGGTAGATAGAAATCCAAAGAAGCAGCACATCCGCCAATTAACTTTCAGTAGTATTAAGGTGCAGGCAGTCATAGGAGACTTGGTCAAGGACTCCAACTTCAATACAAGGAGAAAGGACCGCAGCACACAGAAAGTCCTTGTCCTAAACTTGTGTTTATTCCGTTTCGGTAGTCTCACAGCACCATTGTAAGGCATGCCTGAGGATGATGGAGTGACACTACCGAAATGTTGCACTTTTTGTATTTCTTGCTGAAGATGGAATAAACACAATTCTGTGTGCTGCGGTCCTTTCTCCTTGTAGATAGATAGATATCAGTTATTTAGAGGTGTAGATGAGTCCCTGTCGGTCCCGGGGCCGGTAACGTGTAGACATCGCACTATACCTTCTCCTCTATGGACTGATGCTCCGCGGTGACCGGATTACAGCTGAATTTCATGTTATTTTCTATTTGAAGAGAACAAATGATCCCATAATATTCTGTGGACGGGAAATAACTGCTGCCTGGGGCTTCGCTTTACCGTCCTGACAGTTTTTTTTTTTATATTTTTACTTTGTTCAAATATAAATATCATGATTTAACCATCCGATTATCGGACTGCAAAATCGGACGAAATCTGATTGCAAAAAATCGCATACAATCGTATGTAAAAATTTCTTTGCTATCCGATTTTAAAATCGTACCCAAAAATCGTACAGATGAAAATTCCATCCAATTTTCAATAAAAATCTGATCCTGTTTTTAAAATTAATATGTCTGCCAATGGCAATAAAGTTTTATTTATTTGAAGTGTATGTGTTTTGAAGTCTACTGCGCATGCGTACAAAAAATCGTGTGCGATTAATCTGATAGAATCGCACAGTCACACGATTCCATGTGATTTACATAGACATCAATAATTTAAAAAAATCGGACACAATTTCGATCCGATTTTGAATCTGGACGAAAAATTGTGGTCAACCACCATTTTACCTCCGATCTTAAAGGGGTACTCCAGTGAAAACCTTTTTTCTTTTAAATCAACTGGTGGCAGAAAGTTAAACATAATTGTAAATTACCTATCACTACTTCTGGAATGAAAAGATAATTCTGGTGATCCAGTACACCATAGAGATTAATTTTATGATCCTTGATGTCACAATTTCAGAATCCAACACATTCTCAACATCAATTAGAATAAAAAATAGCTTTTAATTGAGATATACTAAAATTAATATATAAACACAGTACGCATATAGAGCACAAAACATAAGGAGGGTAAAGGTAACAGGTGAAACCCTAATAAATTCCCTACCTAAATAAATTCCTAACAACTAAGTGAAGGACAAGGGTTAGGGGAGCAATTACAATATGTACAATTGGTACAAAAATATATCAACCTCTCTGGCCAACGCGTTTCTCTCCCAGGTTGAGGGGAGTTCATCAGGGATGAGAGGATAATATTCACAATTCAATTAGTGCACAACAAATGCAAAATCATATACAAAAGATGCAAAAAACCAATAATGACAATAAATAAATGATAATACATAGGTCCGGGTCCGTCAGTAATAAGTACCGGTCATATATGTGAGTCTGTTAGTGTCTGGTCAAATACATACACATACATTATCATAGCAGAAGGATGGCATTTAGAATATTACTATGCAATGTTAGTAAAGTGATAATAGATTGACTCCAGAGAGAGAAGATGATGTTGTCACGATGCCGGCTGGCAGGTAGTGGATCCTCTGTGCCAGAGAGGGATTGGCGTGGACCGTGCTAGTGGACCGGTTCTAAGCCACTACTGGTTTTCACCAGAGCCCGCCGCAAAGCGGGATGGTCTTGCTGCGGCGGTAGTGACCAGGTCGTATCCACTAGCAACGGCTCACCTCTCTGGCTGCTGAAGATAGGCGCGGTACAAGGGAGTAGGCAAAAGCAAGGTCGGACGTAGCAGAAGGTCGGGGCAGGCAGCAAGGATCGTAGTCAGGGGCAACGGCAGAAGGTCTGGAAACACAGGCAAGGAACACACAAGGAACGCTTTCACTGGCACTAAGGCAACAAGATCCGGCAAGGGAGTGCACAGGTGAACACACTAATTGGAACCACTGCGCCAATCAGCGGCGCAGTGGCCCTTTAAATCGCAGAGACCCGGCGCGCGCGCGCCCTAGGGAGCGGGGCCGCGCGCGCCGGGACAGAACAGACGGAGAGCGAGTCAGGTAGGGGAGCCGGGGTGCGCATCGCGAGCGGGCGCTACCCGCATCGCGAATCGCATCCCGGCTGGCAGCGGAATCGCAGCGCCCCGGGTCAGAGGACGTGACCGGAGCGCTGCCGCGGGGAGAGTGAAGCGAGCGCTCCGGGGAGGAGCGGGGACCCGGAGCGCTCGGCGTAACAGTACCCCCCCCCTTGGGTCTCCCCCTCTTCTTAGAGCCTGAGAACCTGAGGAGCAGACTTTTGTCTAGGATGTTGTCCTCAGGTTCCCAGGATCTCTCTTCAGGACCACAACCCTCCCAGTCCACTAAAAAAAAATTTTTCCCTCTGACCTTTTTGGCAGCTAAAATTTCTTTGACCGAGAAGATGTCCGAGGAGCCGGAAACAGGAGTGGGAGGAACAGATTTGGGAGAAAAACGGTTGAGGATGAGTGGTTTGAGAAGAGAGACGTGAAAGGCATTAGGGATACGAAGAGAGGGAGGAAGAAGAAGTTTATAAGAGACAGGATTAATTTGACACAAAATTTTGAAAGGACCAAGATAGCGTGGTCCCAACTTGTAGCTAGGGACACGGAAGCGGACATATTTAGCGGAGAGCCATACCTTGTCTCCAGGGGAAAAAACGGGGGGAGCTCTTCTTTTCTTATCCGCGAACTTCTTCATGCGTGATGAAGCCTGTAAGAGAGAATTTTGGGTCTCTCTCCATATGATGGAAAGGTCACGAGAAATTTCATCCACAGCGGGCAGACCAGAGGGCAAGGGAGTAGGGAGGGGGGGAAGAGGGTGACGGCCGTACACCACGAAAAATGGGGATTTGGAGGAAGACTCAGAGACCCTGAAGTTATACGAGAATTCGGCCCATGGGAGGAGATCTGCCCAGTCATCCTGGCGGGAGGAAACAAAATGTCGCAAATAATCACCCAAGATCTGGTTAATCCTTTCTACTTGTCCATTGGACTGGGGATGATATGCAGAAGAAAAATTTAATTTAATCTTGAGTTGTTTACAGAGAGCCCTCCAGAACTTAGACACGAATTGGACGCCTCTATCCGAGACAATCTGCGTAGGCAACCCGTGAAGACGAAAAATGTGTACAAAAAATTGTTTAGCCAACTGAGGCGCAGAAGGAAGACCAGGAAGAGGGATGAAATGTGCCATTTTGGAGAATCGATCAACGACCACCCAAATAACAGTGTTGCCACGGGAAGGGGGTAAATCAGTAATAAAATCCATACCAATCAGAGACCAAGGCTGTTCGGGGACAGGCAGAGGATGAAGAAAACCAGCGGGCTTCTGGCGAGGAGTCTTATCCCGGGCACAGATAGTGCAGGCTCGCACAAAGTCCACAACATCCGTCTCCAGAGTCGGCCACCAATAGAAGCGGGAGATGAGTTGCACAGATTTCTTGATACCCGCATGACCTGCGAGATGGGAGGAGTGACCCCATTTGAGGATTCCGAGGCGTTGGCGAGGAGAAACAAAGGTCTTTCCTGGAGGAGTCTGCCTGATGGAGGCAGGAGAAGTGGAGATCAGGCAGTCAGGTGGAATGATGTGTTGCGGAGAGAGTTCAACTTCTGAGGCATCCGAGGAACGAGAGAGAGCATCGGCCCTAATGTTCTTATCGGCAGGACGAAAGTGAATCTCAAAATTAAATCGGGCAAAGAACAGAGACCACCGGGCCTGGCGAGGATTCAGCCGTTGGGCAGACTGGAGGTAGGAGAGGTTCTTGTGGTCGGTGTAGATAATAACAGGAGAACTTGATCCCTCCAGCAGATGCCTCCATTCCTCAAGTGCTAATTTAATGGCTAGAAGCTCTCGATCCCCGATGGAGTAGTTCCTCTCCGCTGGAGAGAAGGTCCTAGAGAAAAAACCACAAGTGACAGCATGCCCGGAAGAATTTTTTTGTAGAAGAACAGCTCCAGCTCCCACTGAGGAGGCATCAACCTCCAATAGGAAGGGTTTGGAAGGGTCAGGTCTGGAGAGGACGGGAGCCGAAGAAAAGGCAGACTTGAGTCGTTTAAAGGCGTCTTCTGCTTGAGGAGGCCAGGACTTGGGATCAGCATTTTTTTTGGTTAAAGCCACGATAGGAGCCACAATGGTAGAAAAATGTGGAATAAATTGCCTGTAATAATTGGCGAACCCCAAAAAGCGTTGGATAGCACGGAGTCCGGAGGGGCGTGGCCAATCTAAGACGGCAGAGAGTTTGTCTGGATCCATCTGTAGTCCCTGGCCAGAGACCAAATATCCTAGAAAAGGAAGAGATTGGCATTCAAACAGACATTTCTCAATTTTGGCATAGAGTTGGTTGTCACGAAGTCTCTGAAGAACCATACGGACATGCTGGCGGTGTTCTTCTAGATTGGCAGAAAAAATTAGGATATCGTCCAGATATACAACAACACAGGAGTATAACAGATCACGAAAAATTTCATTGACAAAGTCTTGGAAGACGGCAGGGGCGTTGCACAGTCCAAAGGGCATGACCAGATACTCAAAGTGTCCATCTCTGGTGTTAAATGCCGTTTTCCACTCGTCCCCCTCTCTGATGCGGATGAGGTTATAGGCGCCTCTTAAGTCCAATTTAGTGAAGATGTGGGCACCTTGGAGGCGATCAAAGAGTTCAGAGATGAGTGGTAAGGGGTAGCGGTTCTTAACCGTGATTTTATTAAGACCGCGGTAGTCAATGCAAGGACGTAGGGAGCCATCTTTTTTGGACACAAAGAAAAATCCGGCTCCGGCAGGAGAGGAGGATTTACGGATAAAGCCCTTTTTTAGATTCTCCTGGACGTATTCGGACATGGCAAGAGTCTCTGGGGCAGAGAGAGGATAAATTCTGCCCCGGGGTGGAGTAGTGCCCGGGAGGAGGTCGATAGGGCAATCATAAGGCCTGTGAGGAGGTAGAGTCTCAGCTTGTTTTTTGCAGAAAACATCCGCGAAGTCCATATAGGCCTTAGGGAGACCGGTTACTGGAGGAACCACAGAGTTACGGCAAGGGTTACTGGGAACCGGTTTTAGACAGTTCTTGGAACAAGAGGACCCCCAACTCTTGATCTCCCCAGTGGACCAATCCAGGGTAGGGGAATGAAGTTGAAGCCAGGGAAGTCCAAGGAGAATTTCCGAGGTGCAATTGGGGAGGACCAAAAGTTCAATCCTCTCATGATGAGATCCGATGCTCATAAGAAGGGGCTCCGTGCGGAAACGTATGGTACAGTCCAATCTTTCATTATTTACACAATTGATGTAGAGGGGTCTGGCGAGACTGGTCACCGGGATGTTGAACCTGTTGACGAGAGAGGCCAAAATAAAATTTCCTGCAGATCCAGAGTCCAAGAAGGCCACTGTAGAGAAGGAGAAGGCAGAGGCAGACATCCGCACAGGCACAGTAAGACGTGGAGAAGCAGAGTAGACATCAAGGACTGTCTCACCTTTGTGCGGAGTCAGCGTACGTCTTTCCAGGCGGGGAGGACGGATAGGACAATCTCTCAGGAAGTGTTCGGTACTAGCACAGTACAGGCAGAGGTTCTCCATACGGCGTCGTGTCCTCTCTTGAGGTGTCAGGCGAGACCGGTCGACCTGCATAGCCTCCACGGCGGGAGGCACAGGAACAGATTGCAGGGGACCAGAGGAGAGAGGAGCCGAGGAGAAGAAACGCCTCGTGCGAACAGAGTCCATATCTTGGCGGAGTTCCTGACGCCTTTCGGAAAAACGCATGTCAATGCGAGTGGCTAGGTGAATAAGTTCATGTAGATTAGCAGGAATTTCTCGTGCGGCCAGAACATCTTTAATGTTGCTGGATAGGCCTTTTTTGAAGGTCGCGCAGAGGGCCTCATTATTCCAGGACAATTCTGAAGCAAGAGTACGGAATTGTACGGCATACTCGCCAACGGAAGAATTACCCTGGACCAGGTTCAACAGGGCAGTCTCAGCAGAAGAGGCTCGGGCAGGTTCCTCAAAGACACTTCGGATTTCCGAGAAGAAGGAGTGTACAGAGGCAGTGACGGGGTCATTGCGGTCCCAGAGCGGTGTGGCCCAAGACAGGGCTTTTCCGGACAGAAGGCTGACTACGAAAGCCACCTTAGACCTTTCAGTGGGAAACAGGTCCGACATCATCTCCAGATGCAGGGAACATTGGGAAAGAAAGCCACGGCAAAACTTAGAGTCCCCATCAAATTTATCCGGCAAGGATAAGCGTATCCCAGGAGCGGCCACTCGCTGCGGAGGAGGTGCAGGAGCTGGCGGAGGAGATGACTGCTGAAGCTGTGGTAGTAACTGTTGTAGCATAACGGTCAGTTGAGACAGCTGTTGGCCTTGTTGCGCTATCTGTTGTGACTGCTGGGCGACCACCGTGGTGAGGTCAGCGACAACTGGCAGAGGAACTTCAGCGGGATCCATGGCCGGATCTACTGTCACGATGCCGGCTGGCAGGTAGTGGATCCTCTGTGCCAGAGAGGGATTGGCGTGGACCGTGCTAGTGGACCGGTTCTAAGCCACTACTGGTTTTCACCAGAGCCCGCCGCAAAGCGGGATGGTCTTGCTGCGGCGGTAGTGACCAGGTCGTATCCACTAGCAACGGCTCACCTCTCTGGCTGCTGAAGATAGGCGCGGTACAAGGGAGTAGGCAAAAGCAAGGTCGGACGTAGCAGAAGGTCGGGGCAGGCAGCAAGGATCGTAGTCAGGGGCAACGGCAGAAGGTCTGGAAACACAGGCAAGGAACACACAAGGAACGCTTTCACTGGCACTAAGGCAACAAGATCCGGCAAGGGAGTGCACAGGTGAACACACTAATTGGAACCACTGCGCCAATCAGCGGCGCAGTGGCCCTTTAAATCGCAGAGACCCGGCGCGCGCGCGCCCTAGGGAGCGGGGCCGCGCGCGCCGGGACAGAACAGACGGAGAGCGAGTCAGGTAGGGGAGCCGGGGTGCGCATCGCGAGCGGGCGCTACCCGCATCGCGAATCGCATCCCGGCTGGCAGCGGAATCGCAGCGCCCCGGGTCAGAGGACGTGACCGGAGCGCTGCCGCGGGGAGAGTGAAGCGAGCGCTCCGGGGAGGAGCGGGGACCCGGAGCGCTCGGCGTAACAGATGTTCTGTTCAAGATACATGCAGATACACCCCTATGTAGGATGATGGTATTCAATTAAGACCACCAACAGAACACTCTGTTCCTGATATTAAAGCAGATTTCAATTTAGCAGACTCCTAAAAGTAATGCCAGTTATGTATAGGATGTAATGATATTAATGTGGTCAGGCAATGATGTACTTCCACAGGGTAGGTCAAGTACTAATAGTCACAATTGGGACCAAAATCCCATAAGGCAGGTATGGGTGGATAACCACTAAATAGAAGTAGTCCAAATGGTTCAAAAGACGAATAGATAATAGATAGCCCAGACCTGATACCTGTGGATGAAAAGCCTGGACCACGTTGGGTGGTCCAGGCTTTTCATCCACAGGTATCAGGTCTGGGCTATCTATTATCTATTCGTCTTTTGAACCATTTGGACTACTTCTATTTAGTGGTTATCCACCCATACCTGCCTTATGGGATTTTGGTCCCAATTGTGACTATTAGTACTTGACCTACCCTGTGGAAGTACATCATTGCCTGACCACATTAATATCATTACATCCTATACATAACTGGCATTACTTTTAGGAGTCTGCTAAATTGAAATCTGCTTTAATATCAGGAACAGAGTGTTCTGTTGGTGGTCTTAATTGAATACCATCATCCTACATAGGGGTGTATCTGCATGTATCTTGAACAGAACATCATCTTCTCTCTCTGGAGTCAATCTATTATTACTTTACTAACATTGCATAGTAATATTCTAAATGCCATCCTTCTGCTATGATAATGTATGTGTATGTATTTGACCAGACACTAACAGACTCACATATATGACCGGTACTTATTACTGACGGACCCGGACCTATGTATTATCATTTATTTATTGTCATTATTGGTTTTTTGCATCTTTTGTATATGATTTTGCATTTGTTGTGCACTAATTGAATTGTGAATATTATCCTCTCATCCCTGATGAACTCCCCTCAACCTGGGAGAGAAACGCGTTGGCCAGAGAGGTTGATATATTTTTGTACCAATTGTACATATTGTAATTGCTCCCCTAACCCTTGTCCTTCACTTAGTTGTTAGGAATTTATTTAGGTAGGGAATTTATTAGGGTTTCACCTGTTACCTTTACCCTCCTTATGTTTTGTGCTCTATATGCGTACTGTGTTTATATATTAATTTTAGTATATCTCAATTAAAAGCTATTTTTTATTCTAATTGATGTTGAGAATGTGTTGGATTCTATAATTGTAAATTACTTCTATTAAAAAATCTTAATCCTTCCTGTACTTATTAGCTGCTGAATACTACAGAGAAAATTCTTTTCTTTTTGGAATGCTCTCTGATGACATCATGAGCACAGTTCTCTCTGCTGACGTTATTATAATAATGCTTTATTTATTGTTGTCCTGAGTGGGATTTGAACCCAAGTCCTCAGCACTGCAAGGCAGCAGTGCTAACCACTGAGCCACCATGCTGCCCTTAGCATACATCTGCTATTCATCTGCTATTCATCTGCTATGCATGGTTGCTAAAATGGACAGAGATGTCAGCAGAGAGAACTGTGCTTGTGATGTCATCAGTGTTCCAAAAAGAAAGGAATTTCCTCTGTAGCATTCAGCAGCTAATAAGTACTGGAAGGATTAAGATTTTTTAATAGAAGTAATTTACAAATATGTTTAACGTTCTGCCACCAGTTGATTTAAAAGAAAAAAGGTTTTCGCCGGAGTACCCCTTTAAATCGTGCAACATGCGGATCAAAACTGATGCATTTGTTGTCTATTATTAAAGGGGTGATCCAGGAAAAAACTTTTTTTTATATATCAACTGGCTCCAGAAAGTTAAACAGATTTGTAAATTACTTCTATTAAAAAATCATAATCCTTTCAGTACTTATGAGCTGCTGAAGTTGAGTTGTTCTTTTCTGTCTAAGTGCTCTCTGATGACACGTGTCTCGGGAACCGCCCAGTTTAGAAGCAAATCCCCATAGCAAACCTCTTCTAAACTGGGCGGTTCCCGAGACAGGTGTCATCAGAGAGCACTTAGACAGAAAAGAACAACTCAACTTCAGCAGCTCATAAGTACTGAAAGGATTAAGATTTTTTAATAGAAGTCATTTACAAATCTGTTTAACTTTCTGGAGCCAGTTGATTTATAATTTATAAAAAAAAAAAAAATGTTTTCCTGGAATACCCCTTTAATGAATGGAAGTCAATGGATACAGTTTTGTACGATTTCAAAGTAAAAAATCGGGATGTGAATGCGCCCTAAGAATCTGGGGCCCTATACAGGAGATCGCCAGGGGGTCAAGCTGGTCCGACCCCCCCCCCCCCTTAATCAGACGCTGATAAGTTCAGTTCCTCGGAGTACCCCTTTAAACTTTACTAAACGTTCTGTGCAAATCCAATAAAAAACGGGACGCCAACGTAATTCTTAATTATTATGGTGATAGTATAAAAAACACTCGTATAAGGGTAAAAAACTAGTAAAAGAAAACTGAAATTGATTTATGACTAAACAAGGAATTTAATTCCATCAATCAGCTCATTCTGAGGTTATGTTTACATAGGGCAAGGTTTCCCAACCAGGGTGCCTCCAGCTGTTGCAAAACTACAACTCCCAGCATTCCCGGACAGCCAACGGCTGTCCGGGAATGCTGGGAGTTGTAGTTTTGCAACAGCTGGAGGCACCCTGGTTGGGAAACACTGAAAGGGAATTATGTTCACTTTAAGACTATGTTCACAAGTAGAGATGAGCGAACTTACAGTAAATTCAATTCGTCACGAACTTCTCAGCTCGGCAGTTGATGACTTTTCCCGCATAAATTAGTTCAGCTTTCCGGTGCTCCGGTGGGCTGGAAAAGGTGGATACAGTCCTAGGAAAGAGTCACCTAGGACTGTATCTACCTTTTCCAGCCCACGGGAGCACCGGAAAGCTGAACTAATTTATGTAGGAAAAGTCATCAACTGCCGAGCCGAGAAGTTCGTGACGAATCGGATTTACTGTAAGTTCGCTCGTCTCTCACAAGTAATTGGCAGAATTTTCAATTATGGATGAAAAACGGCAAAAAATATACAGGAAAATAAAATGCACACTTTTTTTTTTATACGGTGGCAAAATGAGCTGAGCCGCAATTTTCTTATTTAAAAAAAAATAAATAAAAAAATAAAAAAGTTATTTTTTCAGAATGGTTTTATGCGCCTTTTTTTTTTGCACATTTAAAGGAGATATCCAATGGTGAAAAACGTATCCCCTATCCTAAGGATAGGCGATACGATAAGTTTCAGATCGCGGGGGAGGATGTCATGGCGACTGCTGGGGAATCAGGTTTTGGAAGAAAAACTGATTCCTCAAAACTGGACTAAACTGTATCAAAACGTGTGAACAAATTTTAACCTGTATACGACGGTTTAAAAACGTATATGGTTTGAAAAACTATGTCTGGTTGCTTCTGTCTTTTAAGAAAAAAAACGTATACGTTTTTTAACTTTTCACTCCATTATTAATAAAGTTTCACTTGTTTGATTGAAATTCCAAAATAAAAAAACTGTGCAAAGTCAAAAACCGTATGGTGCAAACCGGATGGAACCGTACGTGCATATAGTTCTGTACGGTTCCCATTGAATCCTATGTTAAAAAAAACATATACGGTTTTTCATCTGAACTAGAGATGAGCGAACTTACAGTAAATTCGATTCGTCACAAACTTCTCGGCTCGGCAGTTGATGCCTTTTCCTGCGTAAATTAGTTCAGCCTTCAGGTGCTCCGGTGGGCTGGAAAAGCTGGATACATTCCTAGGAAAGAGTCTCCTAGGACTGTATCCACCTTTTCCAGCCCACCGGAGCACCGGATAGCTGAACTCATTTATGCAGGAAAAGCTATCAACTGCCGAGCCGAGAAGTTCGTGACGAATCGAATTTACTGTAAGTTCGCTCATCTCTAATCTGAACCAAAAACCGTAGTAGGCTACGGTTTCAGGTATGGGAAAGAAAAAACGGACAAAACCGTACAAGATGCAGAACGGACGCAGTTTGGCATACGGTTTTCAATACGGTTCTGTGCGGTTTTCAAATTGAGAACGTATACAGGAACTGTATGGCAAAAATGTGATGTGAATGCCGCCTTAGTGTGAATACGGCCTAATGGGTTTCCAATTGCTCATCCCGCTCTGTGGTGTCAGAGGAAAAGTTGCCCAGTTGCCCATAGCAACCAATCAGATCGCTGCTTTCATTTTTAACAAAGGCCTCTGCAAAATGAAAGAAGCGATCTGATTGGTTGCTATGGGCAACTGGGAGACTTTTCCTTTGTACAGGTTTGGATACATCTCCCCCATATTCTGGATTATCAGATGTTGGATGTGAGACATTTTAAGCTAAAGTCCCGTGTTGCCTTATGTGATTTTACGCAATATCATGGCTCTCACCCCATCGTGCTTATATTTTCCCACCACAATGAGCCTCTTTGTCCCACAATAAACCCTTCTGAAATGGTGCGGATCCTTTCCATTCCCACAGATCGCTGCCCTCTGGCTCCGGGCCTTGTTATATTTGGCAGCCATAAACTGTTTGATATCAATTCCATGATGGAAAACCTAGCGGAGTAGTCGGGGGGCGCCGTGTGTGTCCCCCTTGTTCTCCTCCAGCAGAGCCCGTCCTCTGGGCCTGTTATGTCATCACTAGTAAGAGGCCGGGGAAACAAATGTCTTCTCTTTATCTTGTTTATGTTCATCATGAGCCAAAGCCCATTTGGCGTGACCGTAACGTAATGGCCGCCGTCAGGGTGCCAGGGCTCATGGAGATACTGTGATCAGATGTGCTGGAGCTACATGGGACGCACACGGAGAACTGGCTGCAACGTGTGTTCTGTCCGTCTCGCCATATTTTACAACACTTGTAATCACAAACACAGAAATAAGTGTCCAGATCACAGCGCCAAAGAACGACATTATCCCCCACGACGCCAGATAGAGGCGGGTATCACAGCTTGTAATATACATTGGTGCTATAAGGGCAAAGTCATAGCAAAAAAAAGTATAAGAAACTTCTACATAATATTAGTAAGTAATATTATATAATGTTATATAGGGCAATATACTTGTACTGTATATGGCTTTTATTGTTTCGTGATGTTTATTTAATTAAGTTGATTTTAAAATTAACTTTCTTGCCTTCTCTCAAGACAACCCTCGGGGTCCTCTGAACCCCTTAAAGGAGTACACTGCCGCGGGACCCCTGCAATCTCCAGGCAGCACTCTGTGTTCCGGCGGCAGTGGCTGTGACGCCACGCCCCCTCGTGATATCACATCACGCCCCCTCCATGCATGTCTATGGGAGGGGACGTGACAGTCTTAAATGGGCACTCTCATTAAGGTAAACTTTTTATATCATATAGATTATTAAAAATTTTTAATCTTTCTAATATATTTCTTTTTTTTTTATTTAGTTTTACCATATTTTTTTCTCCTTTGAAATCCTGGCCACTAGGTGTCTCCCTACTGGGTCCAGGATGGTTTTTCCCCCCAAACATAAGACACGTTTGGACAACTGCTTGCCAAGGCAGAAGTCCCACTGCAGGAAATCACATCCGCGCAGCTCGCTCAAATAATATGAAACAGGCAGAGAGCGAGCGCAGTTCTCGTGTGCATGCGGCGCGCGCCCAATTTAAATATCCCCGCCCCCTGCATCTCCCCCTTCTTCTCCAGTACCATTCATCCCACTGAGCGCTACCCCGAGAGGGATCGCAGCATACAGGAAGAAGGGCAGAAGCTGGCCCAGGCAGGCATCAGATGACGTCACGCCTGCCGAGCCACGCCCACTTCCTCCCTCACTGGAAAACCGCTGACTGAGCAGGCTGTAAAAAGGGGGGGGGGGGCTTGAAAATAATAAAAGGCAGGATGAGTCAGGGACAGATGCTGGAGGGGTTTAGGGACAGATTAGTTTATGATAGGTACCTTATTGCACAAAGATACTTATTGGATGAAAAATACTTATCGCATCAAAAACGAAATAATAAGTTCTTATTCTACCAAAAATAATCTTATCCTGCAAAAAATTTTGAATAGTGTACTGTTATATTGCAATTCAATTGTGATCCCTCCATCAATTTACCACATAAAATATCCCTCAAAAATGTGATACACTTTGCAACAGAATGTTGCAATATTTAGTATGGCAGCAAAAAAAAAATAAAAAAAAAATTTAAAAGTAACAATAAATAAAAGAGTAGTTACTCTGATTTGTTAAAGTTCAAACACCTGAATTTCAAAATGCTCAAAGCGGTCTTCAGCACCTGTGCTGATCTGGGCTAGTCTGAAAATCTTGTTCGGGAAACCAGGAAGGGGAAGAAAGTCCTCACTACCAGCCTGCAACCATGAAACTCCAGGCCCGATAACAGGACTTACCAAGGGAACCCCCAAGGTGAAGCATGGGCCCCTGAGAGCAATGTTTGGGGACCAAAGTTACATAGGCAGCATCTATATTAACCCCTTAAGGACTCAGGGTTTTTCCGTTTTTGCACTTTCGTTTTTTCCTCCTTACCTTTTAAAAATCATAACCCTTTCAATTTTACACCTAAAAATCCATATTATGGCTTATTTTTGCGTCGCCAATTCTACTTTGCAGTGACATTAGTCATTTTACCCAAAAATGCACGGCGAAACGGAAAAAAAAATCATTGTGCGACAAAATCGAAAAAAACGCCATTTTGTAACTTTTGGGGGCTTCCGTTTCTACGCAGTGCATATTTCGGTAAAAATTACACCTTATCATTATTCTGTAGGTCCATACGGTTAAAATGACCCCCTACTTATATAGGTGATTTTGTCGGACTTCTGGAAAAAATCATAACTACATGCAGGAAAATTTATACGTTTAAAAATGTCATCTTCTGACCCCTATATCTTTTTTATTTTTCCACGTACAGGGCGGTATGAGGACTCATTTTTTGCGCCGTGATCTGAAGTTTTTATCGGTATGATTTCTGTTTTGATCGGACTTTTTGATCACTTTTTATTCATTTTTTAATGGTATAAAAAGTGACCAAAATACGCTTTTTTGGACTTTGGAATTTTTTTGCGCGTACGCCATTGACCGTACGGCTTAATTAATTATATATTTTTATAGTTCGGACATTTACGCACGCGGCGATACCACATATGCTTATTTATTTTATTTTTTTTACACTGTTTTATTTTTTTTATGGGAAAAGGGGGGTGATTCAAACTTGTATTAGGGAAGGGGTTAAATGACCTTTATTAACACTTTTTTTTTTTAAATTTTTTTGCTGTGTTATAGGTCCCATAGGGACCTATAACACTGCACACACTGATCTCTTATACTGATCATTATTATCCCATAGGGACCTATAACACTGCACACACTGATCATTGATATCCCCTAGGGACCTATAACACTGCACACACTGATCATTGATATCCCATAGGGACCTATAACACTGCACACACTGATCATTGATATCCCATAGGGACCTATAACACTGCACACACTGATCATTGTTATCCCATAGGAGACTATAACACTGCACACACTGATCTCTTATACTGATCATTATTATCCCATAGGGACCTATAACACTGCACACACTGATCATTGATATCCCATAGGGACCTATAACACTGCACACACTGATCTCTTGCACAGATCACTGGCGTGTATTAACACGCCTGTGATCAGCATTATCGGCGCTTGACTGCTCCTGCCTGGATCTCAGGCACGGAGCAGTCATTCGCCAATCGGACACCGGGGAGGCAGGTAAGGGCCCTCCCGGAGTCCGATCAGCTGTTCGGGACGCCGCGATTTCACCGCGGCGGTCCTGAACAGCCCGACTGAGTAGCCGGGTCACTTTCAGTTTCACTTTAGAAGCGGCGGTCAGCTTTGACCGCCGCTTCTAAAGGGTTAATACTGCACATCGCCGCGATCGGCGATGTGTGGTATTAGCCGCGGGTCCCGGCCGTTGATTAGCGCCAGGACCGACGCGATATGATGCGGGATCACGGCGCGATCCTGCTTCATATCGCGGGAGCCGGCGCAGGACTTAAATATACGTCCTGCGTCGTTAAGGGGTTAAAGGGGTATTCCAGGAAAAAAAATTTTTTTTTTATATATATATATCAACTGGCTCCAGAAAGTTAAACAGATTTGTAAATTACTTCTATTAAAAAATCTTAATTCTTTCAATAATTATCAGCTGCTGAAGTTGAGTTGTTGTTTTCTGTCTGGCAACAGTGCTCTCTGCTGACATCTCTGCTTGTCTCGGGAACTGCACAGAGTAGAAAAGGTTTGCTATGGGGATTTGCTTCTAAACTGGGCGGTTCCCGAGACACGTGTCATCAGAGAGACAGAAAAGAACAACAACTTCAGCAGCTCATAAGTACTGAAAGGATTAAGATTTTTTAATAGAAGTCATTTACAAATCTGTTTAACTTTCTGGAGCCAGTAGATATATAAAAAAAAGTTTTTTCCTGGAATACCCCTTTAACACTTCCATGGTTGGGAACATGGCATTGTTATAAGGCCTAAATCTCCAAACTGTGGACCTTTCCTTGTTGAAAAACTACAACTCCCAGCATGCCCGGACAGCCGTTGGCTGTCCAGGCACGATGGAAGTTGTAGTTTTGCAACAGCTGAATGTCCGCAGTTTCGACACCACTGCTATTGGGCATCTGGAGTAGATTCCATGTCAAAAATTGGCTCAAAAATTGCAACAAAAACAAAAAAAAGCTTTGTAACGTAGAGTAAAAGAAAGGGTTAAATATTGTAGGGGATGAGTGGAGTAAAAAGATTAAGAAGATGGGAGGTAACGGTGAGTGTCCGGGGGAGATGAAGGGGAATTATATGCCGGACGGGATGAATCATCTTATAATCGGAGTCATTGGATACAATACTTTTGGATGTGATGATTTCCTCTCATTCCTTGTACCTTTGGCAGCCGCCATCTCGCCGCCATCTCGCCGCCATCTCGCCGCCATCTCGCCGCCATCTCGCCATGAATGAATCACTTCGCTACTATAAGTGCAAACATTAATATACTCAACAGGTTTGTCCGGCAAGATTTATATCTGCTGCGGCTTCCAACTTTCTGTCCAGGTGACGTCATGGTCGGTGAACGAGGGCTCCCGTATATGCAAATCGTCCATGGCTCTGACTAATACAAGGACTGTCATTATAGAAATATCATAAAGTAGCAAGGACAAAACTGATCACAATGTCTCAGCAGATCAACTTCCGGAAACTGAGAACTTCTTATTTCTCAGAGGATTCTTTAAACATATTTGCAATGCCCCAAAACTGGAGACATTGGTGTCTGGTCTGCAGACTTATAGGGTCTGGTCTGGGGTCTGTATTTATCTAGGGGGTCTGTATTAATCGAGAGGGTCTGTTCTGGGATCTGTATTTATCTAGGGGGTCTGCTCTGGGGTCTGTATTTATCTAGGGGGTCTGGGGTCTGTATTTATCTAGGGGGTCTGTATTTATCTAGGGGGTCTGCTCTGGGGTCTGTATTTATCTAGGGGGTCTGGTCTGGGGTCTGTATTTATCTAGGGAGTCTGCTCTGTGTCTATCTATGGGGTCTATATTTATCTAGGGGGTCTGTTCTGAGGTCTGTATTTATCTAGGGGGTTTGATCTGGGCTCTGTATTTATCTAGGGGGTCTGCTCTGGGGTCTGTATTTATCTAGGGGGTCTGGTCTGGGGTCTGTATTTATCTAGGGAGTCTGCTCTGTGTCTGTATTTATCTATGAGGTCTGTATTTATCTAGGGGGTCTGTTCTGAGGTCTGTATTTATCTAGGGGGTCTGTATTTATCTAGGGGGTCTGCTCTGGGGTCTGTATTTATCTAGGGGGTCTGGTCTGGGGTCTGTATTTATCTAGGGAGTCTGCTCTGTGTCTATCTATGGGGTCTATATTTATCTAGGGGGTCTGTTCTGAGGTCTGTATTTATCTAGGGGGTTTGATCTGGGCTCTGTATTTATCTAGGGGGTCTGCTCTGGGGTCTGTATTTATCTAGGGGGTCTGGTCTGGGGTCTGTATTTATCTAGGGAGTCTGCTCTGTGTCTGTATTTATCTATGGGGTCTGTATTTCTCTAGGGGGTCTGTTCTGAGGTCTGTATTTATCTAGGGGGTCTGGTCTGGGGTCTATATTTATCTAGGGGGTCTGCTCTGCGTCTGTATTTATCTAGGGGGTCTGGTCTGGGCTCTGTATTTATCTAGGGGGTCTGCTCTGCAATCTGTATTTATGAAGGGGGCTGTTCTGGGGGCTGTATTTCTGTATTTACTGAATTGGGTCTGATCTGGGGTCTGTATTTTTCTAGGGAGTCTGATCTGGGTCTGTATTTATCTAGGGAGTCTAGTCTGGGGTCTGTATTTATCTAGGGGTTCTGTCCTGGGGTCTATATTTATCTTAGGGGGTATGCTCTGAGCTCTGTATTTATCAAGGAGTCTGTTCTGGGGTCTGTATTTATCTAGGGGGTCTGGTCTGCAATCTGTATTTATGAAGGAGGCTGCTCTGGGGTCTGTATTTATCTAGGGGGTCTGGTCTGGGCTCTGTATTTATCTAAGTGGTCTGGTCTGAGCTCTGTATTTATCTAGGGGGTCTGGTCTGGGCTCTGTCTTTATCTAGGGGGTCTGGTCTGGGCTCTGTCTTTATCTAGGGGGTCTGGTCTGGGCTCTGTCTTTATCTAGGGGGTCTGGTCTGGGCTCTGTCTTTATCTAGGGGGTCTGGTCTGCAATCTGTATTTATGAAGGAGGCTGCTCTGGGGTCTGTATTTATTGAATGGGGTCTGATCTGGGCTCTGTATTTATTGAGGGGGTCTAGTCTGGGGTCTATATTTAGTGAGTAGTGTTGCTCACGAATATTCGCAATTCGAATATTATTCGCGAATATCGCATATTCGCGAATTCGCGAATATAGCGCTATATATTCGTAATTACGAATATTAATTTTTTTTTTTCACACTACACATCACAGTGATCACCCCTCTCTGCTTCCAGCTTGTGTGGTGTAAAGAAGGCTGTAATACTACTGTGTGAGACTGGCGTGCGAAAATTCGCATATGCGAATTTTCGCGTATGTTAATTTTGTATACGCTAATATTCACATATGTTAATTTTCGCATACGCCAAAATAAAACGAGAATATAACGAATATGCGAATATTCGCGAATATATGACGAATATTCGTCCATATATTCGCGAATATTCGCGAATTCGAATATGGCCTATGCTGCTCAACACTATTAGTGAGGGGGTCTGTATTTATTGAATGGGGTCTGATCTGGGCTCTGTATTTATTGAGGGGGTCTAGTCTGGGGTCTATATTTAGTGAGGGGGTCTGGTCTGAGGTCTGTATTAGTTTAAGAAGTCTGGTCTGTATTGTGTATTTGCTTAGAGGGCCTGGCATCTATAGTTATTGAGGAGTCTATACTAGTGCAGGGGGTCTCAATTTTTTAGGAGATCTTTTATGGGGTCCGGCATGGTTCTATATTTGTAAGATCCTATACTATACAGACATGATTCTATACTGTAGGGGACTCTGTGATTATTCTGAGATCTGGTCGCATTCTGGATTTTGGGCGGCTGATCTTACTTAGAAGTCTGGTTTGTTGTCTGTATGTATTAATGAAGTGTAGGGTCTGTATTTATTCTGTGACCTGGTCTGCAGTCTGGATTTAGGCAGTCAGATCTGAATCTGTATCATCAGGCTAGGTTCACATTAAGGAGTCCATTGCTGTGAATAGGATTCCAATGCACGCAACAGAATTTCAGCAGTAGAGCTTCCTCATTCTTTCAGTAGAATCTGCACAGAATACATTGCTGTCTATAGGGAAAGCATGGTTTAAGTCAGTTGTCACTGGCCTCGGATTCCTCAGTCTGTTCTAAGAGTCTGGTCTGGGGTCTATACTTGTTTAGAAGGTCTGATCAAGGGTCTGTATTGATTTTGTGGTCTGGCTGCAGTCTGGATATAGGGTGTCTGATCTAAGGTTTGTATAACTTAGGGAGTCTGATCTGGGATATTTACTTGTTTAGAAGCTCTGATCTGGGGTCTGTACGGTATTAATTCCGTGGTCTGATCTGTAGCCTGGAATTAGGGGGTCTGATCTGCAGTCTGTATTAATTATAGAGTCTGCTATGGGGTCTATACTTGTTTAGAAGTTCTGATCTGGTTTCTGTATTGATTCTGTGGTCTGGTCTGCAGTCTGGATTTAGAAGGTCTGGTCTGGAGTCTGTATTGATTCTGTGGTTTGGTCTGGGGTCTATACTTGTTTGGAAGGTCTGATCTGGGCTCTGTATTGATTTTGTAGTCTGGTCTGCAGTCTGGATTCAGGAGGTCTGATCTGAGGTCTGTATTCATTAGGTAGTCTGGTCTGGGGTCTATTCTTGTTTAGAAGGTCTGATCTGGGGTCTGTATTGATTCTGTGGTCTGGTCTGCAGTCTGGATTAAGGAGGTCTGATCTGATCTCTGTATAAATTAGGTAGTCTAGTCTGGGGTCTATTCTTGTTTAGAAGTTCTAATCTGTGGTCCGTATAGATTCTGCAGTCTGGATTAAGGAGGTCTGATCTGATCTCTGTATAAATTAGGGAGTCTGGTCTGGGGTCTATTCTTGTTTAGAAGGTCTGATCTGGGGTCTGTATTGATTTTGTAGTCTGGTCTGCAGTCTGGATTCAGAAGGTCTGATCTGAGGTCTGTATTCATTAGGTAGTCTGGTCTGGGGTCTATTCTTGTTTAGAATGTTTGATCTGGGGTCTGTATTGATTCTGTGGTCTGGTCTGCAGTCTGGATTAAGGAGGTCTGATCTGATCTCTGTTTAAGTTAGGGAGTCTGATCTGGGGTCTATTCTTGTTTAGAAGGTCTGATCTGGTGTCTGTATTGATTTTGTAGTCTGGTCTGCAGTCTGGATTCAGGAGGTCTGATCTGAGGTCTGTATTCATTAGGTAGTCTGGTCTGGGGTCTATTCTTGTTTAGAAGGTTTGATCTGGGGTCTGTATTGATTCTGTGGTCTGGTCTGCAGTCTGGATTAAGGAGGTCTGATCTGATCTCTGTATAAATTAGGTAGTCTGGTCTGGGGTCTATTCTTGTTTAGAAGTTCTAATCTGGAGTCTGTATAGATTCTGCAGTCTGGATTAAGGAGGTCTAATCTGATCTCTGTATAAATTAGGGAGTCTGATCTGGGGTCTATTCTTGTTTAGAAGGTCTGATCTGGGATCTGTACTGATTTTGTCATGTAATGGTGGGGTCATACACACTACTAGTGATTCATGGTAGTGTCCTATATAAACAGATGCATCTTCTGTGTACCGCATAACAAATATGATCATTTCCCTAACATTATTTCTCAAAAGTTGGCAAGTATAAGCCAACACTTGCCACCCCCACCCCTTGCAGTAGGAATAAACCAAAATGATCTCCAAAAGATGTATCCATAACTCTCAGCATCTGAATGTAAAAGCCCAGACTGCAAGTTAGTATTTTCCCTTCCGGCAATGTGACCTTGAAGGTCCGAGCCTCATCTCTAATACATTAGCGCAGATCTTCAGTCGGGTTAATGAAATCTCCTCTCGGAACGTTCTGCCTGCCCAGAGATAGCGTTTAATCATTCCTCCCATTTGGAAGCATTACAATAAACAGAATTCTGCTTGCCTTTAATTGTAAAATCTAATATTTTATTACAGAAGCAGTAAATACCTCTGGACCTCTGAGCCCGGACCGGGTGATTTGGCTGCGACTTCCCAATCAATAAGGTCTCTGATGAGAGTATAGATTGACTGCTGACGTCAAGACTTGTAAAGTCTCCCCGAGATTGATGGTCGGCTGCATTTTTTTTTTTTTTATCAAAGTGGATAAAGTGAAGTTTCATTGTCAGGACTGAGAAATACGCAAGAGGATGGATGTAACACCGGGCGCGCACTTATGTTTACCACCTTGCTGGGAAACATTGATCAGCCTTAAAGGGGTACTCCGGGCCCTAAGACATCTTATCCCCTATCCAAAAGATAGGGGATAAGATGTCTGACTGTGGGGGTTCTGCCGCTGGGGACCCCCGCAATCTTGCATTCGGCACCCACCTCATTGAGCTGCACGCCGCGCTGCCAGCTCACATACTGCCGGGTGCCGACCACTGGGCCGGAGTATCGCGACATCACGACTCTGCCCCCGTGTGACGTCACCCTCCCGCCCCCGCTATGCAAGTCTATGGGAGGGGGCGTCACGCCCCCTCCCATAGACTTGCATAGCGGGGGCGGGGGATGACGTGACACCGGGGCGGAGTCTGTATTACATAAAGGAAAACAACCGTGCGTAGCATAACAGACAGTAAGATATAGTATAGCGCAAAATCAGACAAATACAATGGCCCTGATTTACTATTGTAAACCCGACATGATTAACTCTCCATTTTACTGAGAAAACCCGAAAAGGGACGTGGCCGTCGGGAAAAGTGGGCGTGGTTGCCGAAAAGAAGGCATGACCCCCGACATTTTCACAAAAACCCAACATATTTACTAAGGTTGCCACAGAAAATGCAGTGGATTTGAGCCGAGGAAAACCCAACAGATCAGAGCAGGTGTAAAAAAAAAAAAAAGCAAAATGTAGGGAAAAGTGCAAAATGTAGGGAAACCTTAGTAAATACCGTGGGAAAAAAATTGTTGGGAATTAAAACCCACAAAGAAAACTACACAACCCTCTTAGTAAATCAGGGCCAATATGTATATAGGTCTTACCCACAAACACACCTGTTGCATACCCTAATCTTCACCCTAACTGCTGTTGGGTACCTTCACTTGGTGCACATTGAATAGATGGGGCCCATACAGAGTGTTACCTAGAGTAGGCTGAAACTCAAAAAATATCTGCAAACCGATCTCAGTATGAATTCAGGGTATCCTATTATGGGGCAGGGAAGAAGGGCTTCAGGCTAACCCTTACATGGGCTGTAATCAGATCAGTCCAGCTTTACTTTCTCTTTCCTATAACCAGCTCTGGATCTCTCCAACTTGCTAGCAAATTCCTCTCATCTTCTGCAGCACTCTTAGGGCCAGATCCTGGTAAGCTGCTTCCGCTGTCTCTTATCTGGCTCGGCTGGAACTGAAAAAAATCCAAGATGGCTACCAGCACATGTAGACAAAACTCCTTCTTCCCTAGCTTTAGTCACTGCTCAGTTAATTTAATTGTGCAGTCTGCCATCTACTGGACATTTCATGTAATTGCAGAACAATACCAACAATATTCCCAGGGGGTTACACACTTACCTCTTACTTCATCCTGGACGTGGGATTACAGTACTCCAACTTTCAAGGCATGATGGGAGTTGTAGTTCTATAAGTGCTGGAGAACATACACTTTTCTTTTTTTTTTATTTTATTTAAGAAGCTATCTAGGATTGGAGCCACCCTTCTTGCCCTCAGTTTTGTGGGGGGTTTTGCAGTTTAGTTCTGTTAAACTGAATAGAATCCAAGTTGCAATGCCCCACACAACCTGAAGACAAGTGTGGCGCTGTTTTGGGGAGAAAGTAATTCTAGATACCCCTCCCCCTTAAAACAAATTCAACTTCATTATTTGATGCAGCCTGGAGTTTATCCAGGAACAGTGCTACACCTGTTCTCAGGTTGTTTGGGGAATGACAACATGGATTCTATTCAGTTTAATGGTACCGAACCGCAATACCGCACACAAACTGATCCCGGATAGTGTTGAGCACGAATATTCCTAATGCAAATTTTTATCGTGAATATCGGTACCTCGCGATTTTGGGAATATTTAGAATATAGTGCTATATATTCGTTATGACAAATATTAGTTTTTTTTTTGACAAATGGAAATTTTTATATGAATTTTCCTTGCAAATTTTTGCATTGAAAAAAATGAACGAACATAGCGAATATGCGAATTTTGCGAACATAGGATGAATAATAGACAATACATTCGCGAAATCTTGCGAATTCACTAATCCTGGATAACTTTTATATATATATATATATATATATATATTTTTTTTTTTTTTTTAAGTTAGCAAATCTATTAGAGATTTTGAGAGTCAATGAACAACTTTTTATTCCCTAATCCAGTGTTTCCCAACCAGGGCGCCTCCAGCTGTTGCAAAACTACAACTCCCAGCATGCCCGGACAGCCAAAGGCTATCCTGGCATGCTGGGTGTTGTAGTTTTGCAACAACTGGAGGCACGCTTGCTTGGGAAACACTTTATTATAATGTCCAAAATATTGCAAATTGTTTTATCTCTTTGTACATAACAGATCATCCACAGTCCGTTAAGCACAGATCGATGCTATGCAGTCAGCCACCGCTAGATGCCGCCACTTCCGCGGGCCTCACTACCACATTTATCACAGCGCTGAGCCGAATCGCTATCCTTACACATTCACTTCCGGTTCATCCGACATTCCGTTTCCGGGTCAGCAGAGTGCTGGGGTTAGGAAGCTGTAAACTCGGTTACAAGTGACCGCGGGTCCTGAAGTGTGTGCAGGGGAGGATATTAGAGGCTGCACCACCCGGTGATAGCGGTGTAGACGGGCTGTGGGACCCCTGTATATAGAGCATTTACTTTGTATAAGTCATAGACTGACCTGGGGTGGGGAAATTGGCAGATAGTGCCCCCCCCCCCCACCCCTCTCCATCGCTCCAGTATAGATGGGGATGACAGGGTTAAAGCTTATGTTATCACCATGGTTACCTGTATACTATAGGAGACAGCACCCCCTATTATATTGGTAATTTTTTTACATTTTTAAATTTATAAATTTTTTAAAGCATAAAATATTTTTTTAAAATAAAAATTGTGAAAAAACAAAACGAAAACAAAGGGAAGCCCCACTTAAATAACATCTGACGTGAGTGATGGGACACCCTGCGCAAGTGTTGTGGTGATCCGACCCTTAATAACGGGAATGCAAACCATGTGAACTGTGTGACTTCATGGTGAATAGGAAGATAGGGGGCAACAGAGAGTAGAGATTACATTCTGGATTATACGGTAGCGCTATGTGTTGTTCCATCCATTAAAAAAAATAGGGTGGGAGATGATATACGCACCTACGTATGTGAGGTATGAGAGCGCGGCACCCGTACGACCCCCACCCCTGTTCTGTACCGCCATCTGCTGGACTCGCATTTAACTTTTCTAGACTTTGAGTCTCCTCCCGTTTGTCATGGGACGGAAAAAGAAAACGCTGCACGACTATGCGGCGGAGTTCACAGACCTGGCAGTGAGGAGACACGTGATCGAACACGACGACACGGGAAAGACCTCGATGGTGGAGACCCTGTACTGTAAGTCCTGCGAGCTGCCCATGCGGGTGAGGCGGGATCGGATACTGGAGCACTTGGCATCGGGACGGCATTACCGGAACCGGAGACTGATCAAGCAGCACTGGACCCACGCGCCCGTCCTGGTGTAAGTAACACATGGCGAATAGTCGCCGACTATACAGTAATAATGGGGATATTTTATAACTTGCATAAAATAAAAAGTTTTGTAACTTTTGTATTTGGTTACTTCTTTAAAGGGGAACTCCACTGCTCAGCGTTTGGAACAAACTGTTCCGAACGCTGGATCCGGCGCCGGGAGCTCGTGATGTCATAGCTCTGCCCCCTCATGATGTCACACCCCACCCCTTCAATGCAAGTCTATGGGGGGGGGGGGGGGCGTGACAGCCATCACGCCCCCTCCCATAGACTTGCATTGGGGGGTGGGGCTATGATGTCACGAGCTCCCGACTCCAGCGTTCGGAACAGTTTGTTCCAAACGTTGAGCAGCGGAGTGCCCCTTTAAAGTGAGCCTGTCACTTTAAAAGAAGAAAACAGAGTAGAGATTACATTCTGGATTATATGGTAGCGCTATGTGTTGTTCCATCCATTAAAAAAATAGGGTGGGAGATGATATACGCACCTACGTATGTGAGGTATGAGAGCGCCGCACCCGTACGACCCCCACCCCTGTTCTATACCGTTTGGAACAAACTGTTCCGAACGCTGGATCCGGCGCCGGGAGCTCGTGATGTCATAGCTCTGCCCCCTCATGACGTCACACCCCGCCCCTTCAATGCAAGTCTATGGGGGGGGGGGGGGGGGGGCGTGACAGCCATCACGCCCCCTCCCATAGACTTGCATTGAGGGGGTGGGGCTATGATGTCACGAGCTCCCGACTCCAGCGTTCGGAACAGTTTGTTCCAAACGTTGAGCAGCGGAGTGCCCCTTTAAAGTGAGCCTGTCACTTTAAAAGAAAAAAAAACAACTTTTGAGTCAAAAGTTTTGATTGGTCCGGGTCTCCACTGATTATGAGAACAAGCCAGGAGAAGCCCAATAGATTTATAATGGGGCCGCAGGACAGAGGAGGTCTCAGCAATTAGAAGCCGACAGATTGAAACTTTTTGACGTGTCTATGTGACCTGTCAAAAGTTGTTTTTAAAGCGACAAGGATACGTTACATCAGTGTTTCCCAACCAGGGTGCCTCCAGCTTTTGCAAAACTACAACTCCCAGCATTTGGCTGTCCAGGCATGCTTGGAATTTTAGTTTTGGAACAGCTAAAAACACATTGGTTGGAAAAATACTGACATAAATGGCTTGCATACATGTGTTTATAGGCAAGATTGCTACTGCCAGACACCTCTTGTCTCCTATGAGAACAACAGAACAGCTGGAGGCACCCAGGTTGGGAAACACTGCTATTGATATGTATGAAAGTTCCTTCTATGTTCCCGGGGGTCTCGCTGATTCTTATAATCTTTGGCACTTTATCTCCTTTATTGTTGCACGGCTGATACCCTATAAGTCAGTGCTGTATGGGAGATGTGGAAATTCTGAATGCAGCTATGGAAGTGACTGGAGGCACAATGTAGCTTTAAAGGAATACTGTGGTGGAATACAACTTATTCTCTATCTGAAGGATATGGGATAAGTTATAGATCGTAGGGGGGTCCGACTGCTGGGACCCCCCGTGATCACCTGTACGGGGCTGCGTCAGTCTGCAGAAAACGCCATACTGAACCCCGCAGTAAGCCGCAACAGAAACGCCTCCTTCATATATATCTCTATGGGATACTTGGAGGGGGCTTGTAGGCCACCGCGTCATGTGGGGATGGAACGCCCCCTTCCTGCGGACTGCTGCGGCCCGTAAAGGAGATCGTGGGGGGTCCCAGTGGTCGGACCCCCATGATCTATAACTTATCCCATATCCTTCGGATAGAGGATAAGTTATATTCCACTACAGTATTCCTTTACTAGAGTGTGACGGGGTTATCCAGGAGACATTAATAAATAATTTTTTTCTTTTCCCGTAGAACGACCGGTGCAGAAAACGTTGAAGACCTGTCTCTGTCTCTGGACTCCTCCCTTCATCCTCCGCCCTCCTTTATACTGCAGGCTAACTCTATCAGTAATGCCATCAGCACCAGTCACCCGGTGCCATCACCTCCTCTCCATCACCATCATCTTCTGTCCTCGCTTCCTGGTCACCCAAACATTAGTTCCACCACCAACATCATATCCGGAAGAGAAGATTCCGCACCGTCTACTTCCTGCTCTTCTTCGCTGCTGTCATCATTCGGAACCATCCACATCCAGAACCCGTCCATCTCTTCCAAGTGCACCAACCAAAGGCATGTGATCTCAGAGGCTTCCAATAGCATCGCCCCGGGAGGGCTCTACAGTGGAGAAGGTTCTCAGGAGAGCAGGGTTGGCCTGGTGGTTATAGGGGTCAGCCACGGCAGCCAGGCTTTGCTTCAAAGCATAGCAGAAGAAAATGGCTGCCACCTCTACTACGTTGTGGAGAATCAACGTTTGGCGGTGGAAACGGCTTTTAGTGAAGGACTTTTATCCAAGACGAGAGTCCTGCAGGAGCAAGACATGGACATTGCCTTTAGTGACCAAAGGTGAGGGTGAAACTTGTGTAATAAGGCTAAACCTGTTTTTGCCATTGATGTCCCATTGTAAACAACCTTTAAGGGAAAACCCTTACTTGAAACCCCCCCATAAAATAGTGTTTATTTTATACTGTTTAAAACTTGTACCCTCCAAAAACAATGTTAAAATTATCAGCTGTATGAAAGTGGTTAATCTGGGAGAGTAATTTGACTTTTCCTCTCTGGCCTTATTCACACTCTATTCTTGCGCGCTCCTGGCTGCGCACTGGATATGACAGCACTATATCCCTACTGTTATATACCACTATGCCGCTGGGTTAAAACATGAACTGATATAGCCTCCCTGACGTTTCGCTGATGAATCAGCTTTGTCAAGGGCTGTGAGGCTCATGATGTCCCATTGATCTGATAACAGTGTAATCTTATCCCTGAAAACATGAGAGGACCACAGAGTGATGGCGTATTATTGTACCATCGCTTTATGATCAGTGGCTCCTATCCTGAGAATGAAGTCAGCCCTGGTCCCTGCACAGCCGGAGGGACCATAAAGTAGTCACAGAGCTAAATCAAAAGCAGTGGCCCCTTCTACTCAGGATCACTTTGAATCATAAGAAAATACCCATATATAGTCATAGTGGGAGACTGACTGGTGTAAAATCCTGTGTCCTGTAATAATCACTGTCACTCACAGCTGACTATGCTTTTAGCTAAAGTGAGTTGCTACAGATTTTTTAAGGGGAACCCAGGTGTAAAAAAACAAAACAAACCATAGCTCCTTTCTTCCAAAAACAGGTTGTGTGCAGTATTAAAATGATGTTCAAATCACGTCAGTGCAACTGAACAGCAATACCACACACAAACTGAGTGGCGCTGTTTTTTGGAAGAAAGCATATGGATAAACCCTTTAGACATTTTTTAAATCAACTGGTGCCAGAAAGTTAAACAGATTTGTAAATTACTTCTATTAAAAAAATCTTTATCTTTAACCTTCCAGTACTTTTTAGCAGCAGTATGCTACAGAGGAAATTCTATTATTTTTGAATTTCTTTTTTTGTCTTGTCCACAGTGCTCTCTGCTGACACCTCTGTCAGTATCAGGAACTGTCCAGAGCAGCATAGGTTTGCTATGGGGATTTTCTCCTGCTCTGGACAGTTCCTGATACGGGCATCAGGTGTCAGCAGAGAGCACTGTGGTCAAGACAAAAAAGAAATTCAAAAAGAAAAGAATTTCCTCTGTAGCATACAGCAGCTAATACGTACTGGAAGAGTAAATATTTTTTAATAGGAGTAATTTACAAATCTGTTTAACTTTCTGGCACCAGTTGATTTAAAAAAAAAAAATATATATATGTTTTCCACCGGAGTATTCCAGGAAAAAACTTTTTATTTTTTATTTCGACTGGCTCCAGAAAGTTAAGCAGATTTGTAAATTACTTCTATTAACAAGTATTAATCCTTCCAATAGTTATCAGCTGCTGAAGTTGAGTTATTTTCTGTCTGACAACAGTGCTCTCTGCTGACATCTCTGTCATCTCGAACTGCACAGAGTAGAAGAGGTTTGTTATGGGGATTTGCTTCTACTCTGGACAGTTCCCTAGACAGGTGTCATCAGAGAGCACTTAGACAGAAATAACAACTCAACTTCAGCAGCTCATAAGTACTGAAAGGGTTAAGATTTTTTAATAGAAGTAATTTACAAATCTGTTTAACTTTCTGGAGCCAGTTGATTATATATAAAGTTTTTTTCCTGGATAACCCCTTTAAGGCCATATTCACATGGAAACATGGCGGACATTCCGCACATAGCAGATGCTGACAGAATATTGCCAATGCTAGGAACTGCACATCACACCCCGGCGGCCGCCACGCCCCGTCTCATAGACTTGCATTAAGGGGGCGTGTTGTGACATCACGAAGGGCGTGGCCGTGACGTCATGACCCCTGCAACCCGCACCCAGCGTTCAGTACTAAATTTTCTGGACGCTGGGGCAGGGGAGTACCCCTTTTAAAGACAGTTTTATTTTTTTATTTTTTTTTGGGCGGGACAACATGCAGTAAATTTTGCGTGATTTCTGAGTGGAACATAGTCTTAGGGTGCACGCACACCACGTTTTTGCTATACAGTTCCCGTATACAGTTTCAAGTTCAAAAACGTACAAAGCCTTATAGAAAACTGTATGCATTGACTTAACATTGTAAGCCGTATGTCAAACGCATCATCCGGTTTAGTCTGTTTTGCGTCTTGTACGGTTTTGTCAGTTTTTTTTTTTACCCGTACCCAAAACCGTAAACTACCATGTTTTTTCGTCTAAGTGAAAAACCGTATTAAACATGGAAGTCAATAGGAACCGTTCAGAACCGTATGTGCGTATGGTTCCATCCGATTTGCACCATATGGATTTTGACTTTGCACAGTTTTTTTTCTCGGAATTTCAATCAAACAAGTGAAACTTTATTCAAAATGGAGTGAAAAGTTAAAAACGTATATGTTTTTTTCTTAAAAAAACGGATGCAACCGGACATCATTTTTCAAACCTTATACGGGTTGAAATTTGTACTCACGTTTTGATGCAGTTTAGTCCGGTTTTGAGGAATCCGTTTTTCATCAAAAACCTAATACGGGAACTGTATTGCAAAAACGTGGTGTGAACCCGGCCTTAGGCTGATAATAGGAGCCGTGCAGCCGGTCACATGTCCTTCGTGCTATCCTGTTCTGTGATATCATCGCAGCTTCTTGTCTTGCCGCCGGTTTGGTTTTATCTCTTTATGCCGTTTTTATTTGCAGAGTGTCTGGGGTGGTAATTTGTTCTCCGCCAGAAGTTGCAGCCGCCATGACCCTGGAGGCTCTTAAAGCAGGTAAGTGGCCAGTGTCACCCCCTTATTGACCATTTACAGTGCATTCACAGGGTCGGTGACTTCTCATATTGTCTACAATTTACAGCAGGTCCTTCACTGCTGCAGGCACGTCTGGTAAGTTTGGTGACTGTTTACGGACGTAATTTGTCAGCGGTTACAGATTTATTCATGTGTCACAATTTTTTCCGTATCGTTTTGTGGTGACATCATGCAGTAGATGGTGGAATAGTAATTCTATGGGGTCAGAGTATCTCCAGAACAACCAGTCTTGTGGAGTGTCCCAATATGTCAGTGATTCCTAACCACTGTGCCCCCAGCTGTTGCAAAACTACAACTCCCAGCATGCCCGGACAGCCAAAGGCTGTCCGGGCATGCTGGGTGTTGTAGTTTTGCAACAGCTGGAGGCACGCCAGTTGAAAAAAACTTCGATATTTGGTTAGTACCGACCAAAAGGACAACCAGGGACAGGGTGATAGGTACCCAAGGTTCATAGATGTGTGGGCGGTGAAGGACCCTCTGGTCTAATCCCACAGAAGACCTGCCGTAGAGCAAACTGCTGAAAAACTTCCTGCTGTCTATGATGAAATGTGTCAGATCACACAGGACATCATAGCTTATTGTGTTAAGGGCCCGCAGACCGGTCAGAGCTCATGTGACCAATGACAACCCCCAAAAGTGCTTAAATGGGTACTCCAGTGGAAAACTTTTTTTATATCCACTGGTGCCAGAAAGTTAAACAGATTTGTAAATTACCTCTATTAAAAAATCTTAATCCTTCCAGTACTTTTTAGCGGCTGTATGCTACAGAGGAAATTCTATTCTTTTTGAATTTATTGTTTGTCTTATCCACAGTGCTCTCTGCTGACACCTCTGTCCGTGTCAGGAACTGTCCAAAGCAGCACAGGTTTGCTATGGGGATTTCTCCTGCTCTGGGCAGTTCCTGATACGGGCATCAGGTGTCAGCAGAGAGCACTGTGGACAAGACAAAAAAAAAAAAAAAATTTCCCTCTGTAGCATACAGCTGCTAATAAGTACTGGATTTTTTAATAGAAGTAATTTATCCTTTTTAGTCACTTTTCTTTTCTTCTGTAGAATCCAAATGCAAAATGAATTGAGAAATATTTGCCCAGATGTCTGTGTTTATTTCAAGGGAAGGCGGTGCTGTGTGAGAAGCTGCTGAGCGCGTGCAGGCAGACGGCGGAGGCGTGCTTCGATGAGGCCGACAGACAGGGGAGACCGCTGGTGTGCGGCTTCTACAAGTAAGTGATGCGTGCGCTGCGTGTAGATGAAACCGCATTTACTGAACACATCACAATATTATCTTCACCAGTAAAAGAGTTCTGTCCTTTTCAGCAGTGATAACGTATTACTAGGATGCGGTATTAATGTGACCACTAGGATCTAACTGATCACGAGAACAGTGAATCGGGCCCTGCTCTCCCGCTCATTGCACTTCCAGCTGTCATGTAGTTAAAAAAAAAGCACTCCCAAGGTTTTGCCCATATCATGCACACTTACCATCATTAGTCCTTCAGCACCATCTGTTTCATTCCAGCATCACTATATCCATGCATTTTATCACTGTAACTGTGTCATGTGTTCACCAGTCTGGCCCGTAGAAAATCACAGTGTTTAATGTGTCAGCGATAGTGGTCAGTCCTGGGTCAGCTGACTTCCTGGGATCAGGATATATAGTAGTTATACACCCCCTCTCCAGCTCTATCTGTATACTGCTGCTGTATATCTATAGGATCAGGATATATAGTTGTTAAATGTATCCCCTCTAGCTCTATCTGTATACTGCTGCTGCTATCTCTGTGGGATCAGTATATATAGTAGATATACACCTCCCCTCCAGCTCTATCTGTATACTGCTGCTATCTCTATGGAATCAGGATATATAGTAGTTATATACTATCTGTATACTGCTGCTATCTCTGTGGGATCAGTGTATATAGTAGATATACAACTCCCCTCTAGCTCTATCTGTATACTGCTGCTATATATCAGGATATATAGTAGTAAATTGATAGTGGATCCAGTATGTCACCCAGTCAGAGGCCATATGCCCAGCAGAGGTGAGTGAAATGAGTGTTAGGGTCCCATCCAAAATAAGGCCACCTCTGCGTGGTGGATGGGGGACACGTTTTGATCAAAAAGTGTGCTAAGAGTCTCTTTTTTTTTTGTATGACCAAAAATCTGCTGCAATCTTCTTTTTTTTTTGTGTATACTTTGTATACTGCTGCTATGTCTATGGGATCAGGATATATAGTAGTTATACACCTCCCCTCCAGCTCTATCTGTATACTGCTGCTATCTCTATGGGATCAGGATATATAGTAGTTATACACCTCCCCTCCAGCTCTATCTGTATACTGCTGCTATCTCTATGGGATCAGGATATATAGTAGTTATACACCTCCCCTCCAGCTCTATCTGTATACTGTTGCTATCTCTATGGGATCAGGATATATAATAGTTATACACCTCCCCTCCAGCTCTATCTGTATACTGCTGCTATCTCTATGGGATCAGGATATATAGTAGTTATACACCTCCCCTCCAGCTCTATCTGTATACTGTTGCTATCTCTATGGGATCAGGATATATAGTAGTTATACACCTCCCCTCCAGCTCTATCTGTATACTGCTGCTATCTCTATGGGATCAGGATATATAGTAGTTATACACCTCCCCTCCAGCTCTATCTGTATACTGCTGCTATCTCTATGGGATCAGGATATATAGTAGTTATACACCTCCCCTCCAGCTCTATCTGTATACTGTTGCTATCTCTATGGGATCAGGATATATAATAGTTATACACCTCCCCTCCAGCTCTATCTGTATACTGCTGCTATCTCTATGGGATCAGGATATATAGTAGTTATACACCTCCCCTCCAGCTCTATCTGTATACTGTTGCTATCTCTATGGGATCAGGATATATAGTAGTTATACACCTCCCCTCCAGCTCTATCTGTATACTGCTGCTATCTCTATGGGATCAGGATATATAGTAGTTATACACCTCCCCTCCAGCTATATCTGTATACTGCTGCTATCTCTATGGGATCAGGATATATAGTAGTTATACACCTCCCCTCCAGCTCTATCTGTATACTGTTGCTATCTCTATGGGATCAGGATATATAGTAGTTATACACCTCCCCTCCAGCTCTATCTGTATACCGCTGCTATCTCTATGAGATCAGGATATATAGTAGTTATACACCTCTCCTCCAGCTCTATCTGTATACTGCTGCTATCTCTATGGGATCAGGATATATAGTAGTTATACACCTCTCCTCCAGCTCTATCTGTATACTGCTGCTATCTCTATGGGATCAGGCTATATAGTAGTTATACACCTCCCATCCAGCTCTATCTGTATACTACTGCTATCTCTATGGGATCAGGATATATAGTAGTTATACATCTCCCCTCCAGCTCTATCTGTATACTACTGCTATCTCTATGGGATCAGGATATATAGTAGTTATACACCTCTCCTCCAGCTCTATCTGTATACTGCTGCTATCTCTATGGGATCAGGATATATAGTAGTTATACACCTCTCCTCCAGCTCTATCTGTATACTGCTGCTATCTCTATGGGATCAGGATATATAGTAGTTATACATCTCCCCTCCAGCTCTATCTGTATACTACTGCTATCTCTATGGGATCAGGATATATAGTAGTTATACACATCTCCTCCAGCTCTATCTGTATACTGCTGCTATCTCTTTGGGATCAGGATATATAGTAGTTATACCCCTCCCCTCCAGCTCTATCTCTATCTATTTGTTGGATCATCTGCAGTTGTTGAGAAATAACACCTAGCAAAACACCTAGCATGCTGGGAGCTGTAGTCCCCATCACCTGGAGAGACACGGTTTGGAGACCACATTTGTATAAGGTTTGTGTTATGTCTCCACAGACGCTTTGACCCAGCCCTGAAATACCTATTTAAAAGAATTCACCAGAAAAGTGCACTGGGCCCAATCCAGAAACTATCTACAGTCAGCCGTGTCTTTCCCTGCTCTTCTGTTAGCAAGATCAAGACATCAGGTAAGGTTCATATGGCAGCTGGGCCAACAAAGTGACGGTGTGGGCATTACAGAGACACCCTGGATATATACCTGCTGACCCGGGACACGTGGGGTATGTGGGTGCAGATCTGATCACAGCACAGTGTGTATTATAGCCCATGCGCACACAGAGGTTTGGGGTTATATCACTGTGTATATTGGTGTTTCCCAACTAGGGTGCCTCCAACTGTTGCAAAACTATAATTCCCAGCATGCCCGGACAGCCTTTGGCTGTCCGGGCATGCTGGGAGTTGTAGTTTTGCAACAGCTGGAGGCACCCTAGTTGGGAAAAACCGGTCTATATTATAGCTCACACCCGCACATAGGACTGTCTTTATTATAGCTCATGCACACACACACACAGGTTAGGTGCCATAGAACTGTCTGTACTATAGCTCATGCACACACACAGGTTAGGTGCCATAGAACTGTCTGTACTATAGCTCATGCACAAACACAGGTTAGGTGCCATAGAACTGTCTGTACTATAGCTCATGCACACACAGGTTAGGTGCCATAGAACTGTCTACTATAGCTCATGCACACACACAGGTTAGGTGCCATAGAACTGTCTATACTATAGCTCATGCACACACAGGTTAGGTGCCATAGAACTGTCTATACTATAGCTCATGCACACACAGGTTAGGTGCCATAGAACTGTCTATACTATAGCTCATGCACACACAGGTTAGGTGCCATAGAACTGTCTATACTATAGCTCATGCGCGCACACACACACAGGTTAGGTGCCATAGAACTGTCTATACTATAGCTCATGTACACACACACACACACAGGTTAGGTGCCATAGAACTATCTGTACTATAGCTCATGCACACACACACAGGTTAGGTGCCATAGAACTGTATGTATTATAGCTCATGCACACACACTCACACAGAGGTTAGGTGCCATAGAACTGTCCTTACCATAGCTCATGCACACACACAGGTTAGGTGCCATAGAACTGTCCTTACCATAGCTCATGCACACACACTCACACACAGGTTAGGTGCCATATAACTGTCTGCACTATAGCTCATGCACACACACAGGTTAGGTGCCATAGAACTGTCTGCACTATAGCTCATGCACACACACAGGTTAGGTGCCATAGAACTGTCAATTGGAGCCATACAGAGGTGCAGTAGAGGCTTCTGCACCTCTTTAGCAGCTCTAGTATGACTCTGTGTGAGCAGAGTTTCTCTAGACAGATGCATTATGCTATTTCTTTTACTGACAAGTTTGGGGGGGGGGGGGGGGGAGGCTATTGAAGACTCCAAAGCCTGCCATTTTGTTTTAACTTCTTTTAGGACCGCAATCATATGACCAGTGTTAATACGTCTCCTCCGCTGTATTGGATGCCGTGGGTGCAGATCATTACACTGACCGCCATCTCATGTCACCAGCATTGTGAATATAACAATAACCTCTTTGAATTCTTCTCTCTCTTCTGACAGGAGGGATTTTCTATAATTCAGCATTACATGATATCGACATCGTCATCTGGTTACTAGGAGTCAGCCTGCCGGACACGGTGTTCTCTCTTGGACATGCTTTCTGTTCAGGTAGGGTATACGGCACAGTCATGGTGTGTGTGTGTGTGTGTGTGTGTGTGTGTGTGTGTGTGTGAGTGAGTGTATGTGTGTGTGTGTGTGTGTGTGTGTGTATATATATATATATATATATATATATATATATATATATATATATATATATATGTATGTGTATATATATATATATACACACATACATATACAGTCATGGCCCTAAATGTTGGCACCCCTGAAATTTTTCTTTAAAATTTAGTATTTCTCACAGAAAAGGATTGCAGTAACACATGTTTTGCTATACACATGTTTATTTCCTTTGTGTGTATTGGAACTAAACCAATAAAGGAGGAAAAGAAGCAAATTGGACATAATGTCACCAAACTCCAAAAATGGGCTGGACAAAATTATTGGCACCTTAACTTAATATTTGGTTGCGCACCCTTTGGAAAAAATAAGTGAAATCCGTGTCTTCCTATAACCATCAATAAGCTCCTTACACCTCTCAGCTGGAATGTTGGATCACTCTTCCTATAACCATCAATAAGCTCCTTACACCTCTCAGCCGGAATGTTGGACCACTCTTCCTTTACAAACTGCTCCAGGTCTCTTATTGGACGGCGCCTTTTCCCAACAGTAATTATAAGATCTCTCCACAGGTGATCAATGGGATTTAGATCTGGACTCATTGCTGACACTTCAGAACTCTCCAGCGCTTTGTTGTAATCTGGACTATCCTGCATTGACACCTTTCATCAGTTTTTCTCTTCCGCCCACGCGCAGGGAGATTACCTACAGCGCCATGGGTTGTAAACTTCTTGATAATGTTGCGCACTGTGGACAAAGACAAATCTAGATCTCTGGAGATGGACTTGTAACCTGGAGATTGTTGATATTTTCCCACAATTTTGGTTCTCAAGTCCTCAGACAGTTCTCTCCTCCTCTTTCTGTTGTCCATGCTTAGTGTGACACACACAGACACACAATGTAAAGACTAAGTGAACTTCTCTCCTTTTTATCTGCTTTCAAGTGTGATTTTTATATTGACCACACCTGTTACTTGCCCCAGGTGAGTATAAAGGAGCATCACATGCTGGAAACAATCTTATTTTTCCACAATTTTGAAAGGGTGCCAATAATTTTGTCCGGCCCATTTTTGCAGTTTGGTGACATTATGTCCAATTTCCTTTTTTTCCTCCTTTTTTGGTTTAGTTCCAATACACACAAAGGGAATAAACATGTGTATAGCAAAACCTGTGTTACTGCAATATATATATATATATATACAGAGGAGAGATCATCTATATATATATATATATATATATATATATATACAGAGGAGAGGAGATCTATATATATACACACAAAGGGAATAAACATGTGTATAGCAAAACATGTGTTACTGCAATATATATATACACAGAGGAGAGGAGATCTATATATATATATACACACAAAGGGAATAAACATGTGTATAGCAGAACATGTGTTACTGCAATATATATATATACACACACAAAGGGAATAAACATGTGTATAGCAGAACATGTGTTACTGCAATATATATATACACAGAGAAGAGGAGATCTATATATATATATATATATATATATATATATATATATATATATATATATATATACATACACACAAAGGGAATAAACATGTGTATAGCAGAACATGTGTTACTGCAATCCTTTTCTGTGAGAAATTCTTCATTTTCTAGAAACATTTAATCTATGTGTTTACTTTGTCAAAGGAAGTGGTCAGTCCTGGGTCAACCGACTTCCTGTGAACTACAGTATGACATCATCATCTATGAAATCCCTCATAGCAGCTCATAGACCCCCACACCCCCTGCTCTGTATATATACTACTGCTGCTATCTCTATGGGATCAGGATATATAGTAGTTATACACATCTCCTCCAGCTCTATCTGTATACTGCTGCCATCTCTATGGGATCAGGATATATAGTAGTTATACACATCTCCTCCAGCTCTATCTGTATACTGCTGCCATCTCTATGGGGTCAGGATATATAGTAGTTATACACCTCCCCTCCAGCTCTATCTGTATACTGCTTCTATCTCTATGGGATCAGGATGTATAGTAGTTATACACCTCCCCTCCAGCTCTACCTGTATACTGCTGATATCTCTATGGGATCAGGATATATAGTAGTTATACACCTCCCCTCCAGCTCCGTCTGTATACTGCTGCAATCTCTATGGGATCAAGAAAAATAGCAGCTATACCCCTCCCCTCCAGCTCTATCTGTATACTGTTGCCATCTCTATGGGATCAGGATATATAGCAGTTATACCCCTCCCCTCCAGCTCTATTTGTATACTGCTACTGCCATCTTTTTGGGATCAGGATATGTAGTATTTATACAATTCCTCTCCAGCTCTATCTGTATACTGCTGCTAGCTCTATGGGATCAGTCTTTATAGTATTTATACACCTCCCCTCCAGCTCTATCTGTATACTGTTGCTACTATCTCTGTATGATCAGCAAATGCAAAAACAATGCAACGCGTTTCACCGCGCTTTCGCAGCTTCTTCAGGCAACTGCCTGAGGAAGCCGCACAAGTGCGGTGAAACGCGTTGCATTGTTTTAATAAACCCCTTACCTACTCACCTGACGTGTCCATTCCTGGTCAGTGCCGTTGAAACCCACCGCTTTCTGGACGTTTACAGCTCTATGGAATTTCTGCCAAATGTGAACATACTCTATAGAGCTGAGCCTCATCCTTCGTTTCGGTTGGAGGGTTATACGGGGGGGAGACTAATTGCTCATCACATAATATTGCAGTAATGAGGGATCAGCTTCCTCACTGGGTCTGTACATTATGGACTCTCTCTCTATACTTTCTGCCCCAGACATGACCACCTTGAAGGACGTGGACACTGTCAGCATCAGCATGAAGTTTTCCAGCGGAGCCATAGTGAACCTGGACGTCAGTCAGCACTGCACCAAATCCTGTGATCAGAGGCTGGAGGTAACGTGACCTAGTGACAGTGCGCGGGGTATATACCGTACATAGCTCTGCACTACATGGCATGTCGTAAAGGGGTACTCCGGTGAAAAACAACTTTATTTTTATTTTTTTAAATCAACAGGTGACAGAAAGATAAAGATTTGTAAATTACTTCTGTTTAAAAGTCTTAATCCTTCCAGTACTTATCAGCTGCTACATGATCCACACGAAGCACTTTTTTTTTTGCTTGAATTTCTTTTCTGTCTGACCACAGTGCTCTCTGCTGCCACCTCTGTCCGTGTCAGGAGCTGTCCAGAGCAGCATATGTTTTCTATGAGGATTTTCTCCTACTCTGGACAGTTCCTAAAATGGACAGAGGTGTCAGCAGAGAGCACTGTGTTCATGACAGAAAGGAAATTAAAAAAGAAAAGAACTTCCTGTGGAGCATACAGCAGCTGATAAGTACTGGAAGAATTAAGATTTTTTTTTTTTTTTAACAGAAGTAATTTACAAATCTATTTAACTTTCTGGCGTACCCCTTTAAGAACTAGGTGCAACCCAAGTGCGAAAGGCATTCACATCCTATGACACACTGTTTTCCAAACAGTGTGTCTCCAGCTGTTGCAAAACTACAACTCCCAGCATGCCCAGACAGCCAACGGCTGTCTGGGCATGCTGGGAGTTGTAGTTTTGCAACATCTGGAGGCACCCTGTTTAGAAAATACTGCTATAACGTCGTGACATAGTGCTAGAATATGAATATATATATATATATGCAATAGCGAGCAGCACAGTCCGGTGCTAGAAAGAAGCGGGTGCCAGCAGCAATAGACATCCCAGGTCCGGAGCTGTGAAGATGCATCAAGGCATAAACAATAAGTCTGCAGCACTCAAAGGCGAGATTAAGGGTCTATTCACACGTACAGTATTCTGTGCAGATTTTATGCACAGGATTTTCTGCTGCAGATTTCAGTGCAAACTGAACGGCTGAACACATTTTGAAATCCTGCGCATCAAATCTGCGCAGAATACATGTAAATAGACCCTTAAGGGGTTATCCAGGAAAAAAAAAACTTTTTTTTTCCATATATTAACTGGCTCCAGAAAGTTAAACAGATTTGTAAATTACTTCGATGAAAAAAAAAATCTTAATCCTTTCAGTACTTATGAGCTGCTGAAGTTGAGTTGTTCTTTTCTGTCTAAGTGCTCTCTGATGACACCTGTCTCGGGAACTGTTCAGCGTAGAAGCAAATCCCCCATAGCAAACCTCTTCTACTCTGTGCAGTTCCCGAGACAGACAGAGGTGTCAGCAGAGAGCACTGTTGCCAGACAGAAAAGAACAACTCATCTGCAGCAGCTGATAATTATTGGAAGGATTAAGATTTCTTTTAATAGAAGTAATTTACAAATCTGTTTAACTTTCTGGAGCCAGTTGAGATATATATATATATATATATATATATATATAAGTTTTTTTCCTGGAATACCCCTTTAATCTCACCATGGAGTGCTGCAGACTTATTGTTTATGCCCATATATATATATATATATATATATATATATATATATATACATATATATATGTATATATATATATATATATATATATATATATAAATTATTTATTTATTTTTAATTCTTGCATACATTACCCCCAGCTTTCTGTATGTATCTGTGGGATTCCGGGTGCTAGGACCCCCACGACCACTAGAATGAAGGGGCAGAAGTGAGCAGTTACGTATGCACCGTTCCCCTTTATCTCCACTTTGCACCATTAAAGCCATATAGAATATAGTGAGTGTGTATATAATATATATATATATATATATATATATATATAGCATTGCTGGGAGTCCCATAGACTTAAATTGTAACTCCTTTACCGCTTGCTTTAGCTGTGCAGAGATGAAGGGGCACATGGTGCATATACAACCGCTTGCTTCTGCCCCCTTCGTTTTTCTGGTCAATAATGGGGGTTTCAGCACCCGGACCCCCCACCGATCCAAAGTCTTCCCTGTCGTAATGACATGTCAAAAGTTTGTTAAAAAAGAAAGTTACACTTTAACCCTGCCTTGTTATGATACGTTATTTTACTTTTTGTTTATCTACATACCTAGGCAGAATTGCCATTCAGGAGCCTAGGAAAGATGGGTGACAACTGTAGGAGTTGTAATTGGTACCGTCCTCTTTAACTAGAAAAGAATTGAAGGATTTATTGTGTTGTTTAAACCTGGTTTACACATTGTGATGCCTCCAGCTGTTGCAAAACAACAACTCCCAGCATGCCCGGACAGCCAAAGGCTGTCCCCTAATAAAAGTTTGAATCACCCGGCATTTCCAATAATAAAAAAAAAACCAGGGTAAATAAAAACAAAAATAAACATATGTAGTATTGCCGCGTGCGGAAATGTCCGAATTAAAAAAATATACCGCTAATTAAACCGCACGGTCAATGGCGTACGCGCAAAAAAATTCCAACGTACAAAATAGCCTATTTTTGGTCACTTTTTATATCATGAAAAGATGAATAAAAAGCGATCAATAAGGCCTATCGATGCAAAAATGGTACCGACAAAAACTTCAGATCACGGCGCAAAAAATGAGCCCTCATAGCGCCCTGGACACGGAAAAATAAAAAAGTTATAGGGGTCAGAAGATGACAATTTTAAACATATACATTTTCCTGCATGTAGTTATGATTTTTTCCAGAAGTCCGACAAAATCAAACCTATATAAGTAGGAGATCATTTTAACCGTATGGACCTACAGAATAAAGAGAAGGTGTCATTTTTACCGAAAAATGTACTATGTAGAAACGGAAGCCCCCAAAAGTTACAAAATGGCTGTATTTTTTCAATTTTGTCGCACAATGATTTTTTTCTCGTTTCGCCGTAGATTTTTGGGTAAAATGACTGAAGTCATTACAAAGTAGAATTGGTGGCGCAAAAAATAAGCAATCATATGGATTTTTAGGTGCAAAATTTTAAGAGTTATGATTTTTTAAGGTAAGGAGGAAATAACGAAAGAGCAAAAACGGAAAAACGCCCGGTCCTTAAGGGGTTAAGGACCTGGACAATTTTATTTTTGCATTTTCGTTTTTTCCTCCTCGCCTTCTAAAAATCATAACTCTCTTATATTTCCATCCACAGACACATATGAGGCTTGTTTTTTGAGTCACCAATTTAACTTTGTATTGACTTCACCTATTTTACCATGAAATGTACGGCGCAATCAAAAAAATATTATTTATGTGGGAAAATTAAAAAAAAAAAAAACGTAATTTAGCAAATTTCGGAAGGTTTTGTTTTCACACTGTACACTTTCCGGTAAAAATGACACGTTTTCCTTATTTCATGGGTCTATATACGATTAGGCCTTTTTATAATTGCACCGCTTTAAAAAAATCTCAAACTATTTTAACAAAATTAGTATGTCTTGTCCTATTTTGACCACCTATAACTTTCTAATTTTTCCATATACGGGGCGGTATGAGGGCTCATTTTTTGCTGTGATCTGTAGTTTTTTTTCGGTTCCACTTTTGCTTATATAAAACTTTTATAACCTTTTTTATTAGTTTTTTTGGCATAAAATGTGACAAAAAAAAAGCATCAATAATGGACTTTTTCACCATACGGGATGATTTACAATATATTTTGATAGTTCAGACTTTTACGCACGCAGCGATACCAAATATGTTTATTGATTTTAATTATTTTTATACGCTTTTTTAGGGGTAAAATGGGAAAAACTGATTATTTACATTTTTGATCGGGGGAGGGGATTTTTCTATGTTTTTTCCTTTTTTATTAAATTTTTTTATTTTTACCTATTTTTTTTTTTTCTTTACACTTTAATAGTCTCCATAGGGGACTATTTATAGCAATCATTTGATTGCTAATACTGTTCAGTGTTATGTATAGGGCATAGCACTGATCAGTATTATCGGTGATCTTCTCTGGTCTGCTCGATCTCAGACCAGAGCAGAAGATCCTTGGTGACGACCGGAGCCAGGTGAGGGGACCTCCGCCCGCCATGTTGGATGATTGGATCCCCGCGGCAGCGCTGCAGGTGATCCGATCATCCATTTAAAGTACCGCACTGCCGCAGATTCCGTGATCTGTATTGATCACGGCATCTGAGGGGTTAATGTTTATGTCGGTTATTGTCCACCAATACTAGCGAGTCTCTGGCTGCTGATAGCAGCTGGTACCTGCCACACATGACCGGTGCTCGCGGTCATGGCGGAGAGAAAATGTACGTCATGGTCCGTTAAGTACCACCGCACCATGACGTCCATTTAGGTCCATTATCATTAAGGGGTTAAAGGCCGCACCAAATTGCTGTAGCACTACACGTCACTGCATTTCTAGCCACTGCTCAACTGAAAAACATTTTTTTTTTATCAACTGGTGCCAGAAAGTTAAACAGATTTGTAAATTACTTCTCTTTAAAAATCTTAATCCTTCCAGTACTTATCAGCTGCTGCATGTTCCAGAGGAAGTTCTTTTCTTTTTTGAATTTCATTTCTGTCTGACCACAGTGCTCTCTGCTGACACCTCTGTCCATGTCAGGAACTGTCTAGAGTAGGAGTAAATCCCCATAGCAAACCTATCCTGCTCCAGACAGTTCCTGACATGGACAGAGGTGTCAGCAGAGAGCACTGTGGTCAGACAGAAAGGAAATTCAAAAAAGAAAAGAACTTCCTCTGGAACATGCAGCAGCTGATAAGTACTGGAAGGATTAAGATTTTTTAATAGAAGTAATTTACAAATCTGTTTAACTTTCTGGCACCAGCTGATTTAAAAGAAAAAAAAAGAAATGTTTTCCAGTGGAGTACCCCTTTAATCAAGGACAATCACCCCTTGTGTCTTATTTCACTTAACACATCGCTGTCACCTCCTTCCTTCTAGTTATACGGCTCCCAAGGATCATTGCGCTTAGACAATCAGAACCCCCTGTGCATTATAGAAAATGGTTCATCCTTCCCGACGCCCTCCCAGACGCACAACGAAAGATACAGAGAAGCCTACAGGGAGCTCTTCCGCCATTTTATCCGCACTGTCAAAGGTCAGTGGTGATGACCCTTCATGTGACACAATACTAATACACTTAACATGGCAGTATCCAAGGTGGAGGTCAGCAGAATAGTGAGTACAGCTCTGGGGTATAATACAGGACTCAGGATAAGTACAGGATAAGTAATGTATGTACACAGTGACCTCACCAGCAGAATAGTGAGTACAGCTCTGGGGTATAATACAGGATATAACTCAGGATCAGTACAGGATAAGTAATGTAATGTATGTACACAGTGATCTCACCAGGAGAATAGTGAGTGCAGCTCTGGAGTATAATACAGAATATAACTCAGGATCAGTACAGGATAAGTAATGTAATGTATGTACACAGTGACCTCACCAGCAGAATAGTGAGTACAGCTCTGGAGTATAATACAGGATATAACTCAGGATCAGTACAGGATAAGTAATGTGATGTATGTACACAGTGACCTCACCAGCAGAATAGTGAGTACAGCTCTGGAGTATAATACAGGATATAACTCAGGATCAGTACAGGATAAGTAATGTAATGTATGTACACAGTGACCTCACCAGCAGAATAGTGAGTACAGCTCTGGAGTATAATACAGGATATAACTCAGGATCAGCACAGGATAAGTAATGTAATGTATGTACACAGTGACCTCACCAGCAGAATAGTGAGTACAGCTCTGGAGTATAATACAGAATATAACTCAGGATCAGTACAGGATAAGTAATGTAATGTATGTACACAGTGACCTCAATAGCAGAATAGTAAGTACAGCTCTGGAGTATAATACAGGATATAACTCAGGATCAGTACAGGATAAGTAATGTAATGTATGTACACAGTGACCTCACCAGCAGAATAGTGAGTGCAGCTCTGGAGTATAATACAGGATATAACTCAGGATCAGTACAGGATAAGTAATGTAATGTATGTACACAGTGATCTCACCAGCAGAATAGTGAGTACAGCTCTGGAGTATAATACAGGATATAACTCAGGATCAGTACAGGATAAGTAATGCAATGTATGTACACAGTGACCTCACCAGCAGAATAGTGAGTACAGCTCTGGGGTATAATACAGGATATAACTCAGGATCAGTACAGGATAAGTAATGTAATGTATGTACACAGTGACCTCACCAGCAGAATATTGAGTACAGCTCTGGAGTATAATACAGGATATAACTCAGGATCAGTACAGGATAAGTAATGTAATGTATGTACACAGTGACCTCACCAGCAGAATAGTGAGTACAGCTCTGGAGTATGATACAGGATATAACTCAGTATCAGTACAGGATAAGTAATGTAATGTATGTACACAGTGACCTCACCAGCAGAATAGTGAGTACAGCTCTGGAGTATAATACAGGGTATAACTCAGGATCAGTACAGGATAAGTAATGTAATGTATGTACACAGTGACCTCATCAGCAGAATAGTGAGTACAGCTCTGGGGTATGCTACAGGATATAACTCAGGATCAATACAGGATAAGTAATGTAATGTATGTACACAGTGACCCCACCAGCAGAATAGTGAGTACAGCTCTGGAGTATAATACAGGATATAACTCAGGATCAGTACAGGATAAGTAATGTAATGTATGGACACAGTGATCTCACCAGCAGAATAGTGAGTACAGCTCTGGAGTATAATACAGGATATAACTCAGGATCAGTACAGGATAAGTAATGTAATGTATGTACACAGTGACCTCACCAGCAGAATAGTGAGTGCAGCACTTGAGTATAATACAGGATATAACTCAGGATCAGTACAGGATAAGTAATGTAATGTATGTACACAGTGATCTCACCAGCAGAATAGTGAGTACAGCACTTGAGTATAATACAGAATATAACTCAGGATCAGTACAGAATTTAAGGGGTACTTTGGTGGATAACATTTTTTTTTTAAAATCAACTGGTGCCAGAAAGTTAAACAGGTTTAGTAAAGTACTTCTATTTAAAAATAAATCTTAATCCTTCCAGTACTTATCAGCTGCTGTATCCACAGGAAGTTGTGTAGTTCTTTCCAGTCTGACCACTGTGCTCTCTGCTGACACCTCTGTCCATGTCAGGAACTGTCCGGAGCAGGAGAGGTTTGCTTTGGGAATTTGCTCCTACTCCGGACAGTTCCTGACATGGACAGAGGTGTCAGCAGAGAGCACTGTGGTCAGACTGGAAAGAACTACACAACTTCCTGTGGAGCATGCATAAACTGATAAGTACTGGAAGGATTAAGATTTTTTAATAGAAGTAATTTACAAAGCTAAAAAGACTGTATGCGCAGCTCACAACCTGGGATATTCGAGGTTAATGATCAAATAATGAAAATCAAAAATACAAATTTAACCACACCTCAAGAATATCACCCTACTGGGTACACAATGAATATAAAATGAGACAGATGGTTTTTTAAAAAAAAATGCAGATTTTTAATAAAAAACCGAAATAACATAAAAAAATTTGTTAAAAAGATCAGAGCATTAATATTTATAAACTGTCATTGGGCCCTAATGACAGATTAAATGAGAAAGCAACTACCTAATAAATTCTAAGATAGTCCATAAGTATTGGTCCTGAATGGACCGTCAGTCCGGCAATAGGTAGCACAGTAGATGTTTCCATGATGATAGTAGATGACACAGTCAGTGGCATTGAATGAGTTCGCTCACAATTTTTATGAAATAGATGGAACAGTCTCACCCTGGCTGCTGGTTCTGCACTGCGGCGGCCGATGAAGACAAGTGCTGTATTCTCTGTGATGGTCTCGGCCTTGGCAGGTGGAGGGTTCCGGCAAGGAGCTCCCTCGTAAGCGGTCCGTGGTGTCAGCAGACACCGATGTCTGTATCGGACTCGCGCTGGAAGCAGCAGACTTGTAGTAAGCTCGGTGTGCAAGATCAGTTGTTTGGTGCAGCAGGTGATTTGGATTGCGAACTTCCTTGCCGGCTGGAATTAAAGGAGTACTCCGGTGCGCACTTTTTTCCTTTTATCCCGTCTGGGCTGCAAAATAAAATAAAAAACACACACACTTTCTTTTACCTGCATACGCTCCCCTGGTGCTCCGGTACAGGTGTTCGGTCCCCGGGCTGTATTCTTCTTACTTCCTGTTAGCCCGGCACGTCACATGGAGCTTCAGCCTATCACCGGCCACAGCGATGTCCTGCCTCGGCCGGTGATAGGCTGAAACTCTGTGTGACGTGCCGGGCTAACAGGAAGTAAGAAGAATACACCCCGGGGACCGAACATCTGTACCGGGGCTCGTTGGCAGGTAAGAGAAAGTTTGTTTTCTTTTATTTTGCAGCCCGGACGGGATAAAAGGAAAAAAGTGTGTGCCGGAGTACTCCTTTAAGGTGATGTTGGTATTGAGGTAGTGCTTGGATAGTGCTCTGTTCAGATGAAACAGCCTAGACGCATTTCAGGGTGCTAAAATTGACCCCTTCTTCAGTAGGCACTTGCCTACTGAAGAAGGGGGTCAATTTTAGCACCCTGAAACGCGTGTAGGCCGTTTCATCTGAACAGAGCACTATCCAAGCACTACCTCAATACCAACATCACCTTAATTCCAGCCGGCACGGAAGTTCGCAATCCAAATCACCTGCTGCAACAAACAACTGATCTTGCACACCGAGCTTACTACAAGTCTGCTGCTTCCAGCGCGAGTCCGATACAGACATCGGTGTCTGCTGACACCACGGACCGCTTACGAGGGAGCTCCTTGCCGGAACCCTCCACCTGCCAAGGCCGAGACCATCACAGAGAATACAGCACTTGTCTTCATCGGCCGCCGCAGTGCAGAACCAGCAGCCAGGGTGAGACTGTTCCATCTATTTCATAAAAATTGTGAGCGAACTCATTCAATGCCACTGACTGTGTCATCTACTATCATCATGGAAACATCTACTGTGCTACCTATTGCCGGACTGACAGTCCATTCCGGACCAATACTTATGGACTATCTTAGAATTTATTAGGTAGTTGCTTTCTCATTTAATCTGTCATTAGGGCCCAATGACAGTTTATAAATATGAATTAACAAATATTAACAAATTTTTTAATGTTATTTCGGTTTTTATTAAAAATCAGCATTTTTTTCAAAAACCATCTGTCTCATTTTATATTCATTGTGTACCCAGTAGGGTGATATTCTTGAGGTGTGGTTAAATTTGTATATTTAATTTACAAATCTGTTTAACTTTTTGGCACCAGTTGATTAAAAAAATAAAATAATAATAATACTACTACTAATAATGTCTTCCACCGGAGAACCCTTTTAATGTAATATTTTAGCATTGTGATTCTAAGACAATAGACTTTTCCAATCTCTATGATATGAGGTGACAGAATGTGATGTCGGTTTCTCTTGCAGGTATATCACATCCGGTCGTTACCAAAGAGCAGTATATTTGGGCTCTGCAGGTGGCGCGAGCTGCTGAACAGTCCTGGCAAAGCGGCTCCGCCGTAGACGTGGCCAATGAAGCTGTGGACGCCTCCATTATAAAGACTGAGGTTATATGAAGCTTCAGCCTCATCTTCATGCGGAGGATATTGGCTTAAAGGGGAACTCCACTCCCCAGTGTTTGGAACATTTAGTTCCGAATGCTGGGTGCGGGCTTTGGGGTGGCCCCCTCGAGACATCCCGCACCGCCCTCTCGAGACATCCCGCACCGCCCCCTCAAAGCAAGTCTATGGGAGGGGGCGTGACGCCGTCACGCCCCCTCCCATAGACTTGCTTTGAGGGGGCGGTGTGTGATGTCACAAAGGGGGCGTGGCCACCCCGAAGCCCGTACCCAGCATTCGAAACGCTGGGGAGTGGAGTTCCCCTTTAAAACCTGTCATATTTCCCCCCTTTTATTGTCGTTCTTCCTGTGTGATGGAACGATAACTTGCACTCCAGCTTCCTGTGCGGCTCCGCCCTGAAGGTCATAGCTTTCCCGTTTATCTCAAGTAATAATCTTCTATTTCGCTTTTCTTCTGGAACCATAAAGACTGAAACAAAGTATTTTATATATTAAGCTGGACCCACTCAACTTTTACATCGGAGGCGGCCATTTTGGCAAATGATTCCCTGTTCAACCACAGAATTAAGAGGCAGCGGGCACTGGTGGAAACCCCCTAAATTGTGACCAACTCCTAAAAGTTACAAATTTATCATATTTTATTGGATATATATATATATATATATATATATATATATATATATATATATATATGAATTTGTTTTCAACAGAAGCTTAAAAAAATCAAATTCCACAGTCCATGTTATAGATGAATCTTCCCTACTGGAATATAGTAGGTAGCTTCGTATCTGCAGTACATCACTGACAGGACTAAACAACTAACACAACCTCCTCAACGTGTTTCACAGTACAAACTGCTTCATCAGGGATAGTGAGGCTATAGTACTCCTATAGCCTCACTATCCCTGATGACCCAGTTGGTACTGTGAAACATGTAGGGGAGGTTGTGTTCATTGTTTTAACTGTCAGAATTGCTAGAGAAGGGAAGCACCAGCCTATTTATTACAACCCCAGTTTGGGTAATACCCTAAAGATATCCAAAATGCACTGGGATTATCTTTGTGTTAAAGGGGTAAACCTTTTATTTTTATTTTTTTAAATCAACTGGTGCCCGAAAGTTATACAGATTTGTAAATTACTTCTATTTAAAAATCTTAATCCTTCCAGTACTTATCAGCTGCTGTATGCTCCAGAGGAAATTATTTTCTTTTTGGAACACAGAGCTCTCTGCTGACATCACGAGCACAGTGCTCTCTGCTGACACCTCTGTCCATTTTAAGAACTGTCCAGAGTAGTAGAAAATCTCCATAGCAAACATAGGCTGCTCTGGACAGTTCCTAAAACAGAGATGTCAGCAGAGAGCACTGTGCTTGTGATGTGTTCCAAAAAGAAAATAATTTCCTCTGTAGTATACAGCAGCTGATAAGTACTGGAAGGATTAAGATTTTTTTAATAGAAGTAATTTACAAATCTGTTTAACTTTCTGACACCAGTTGATAGAAAACCTTTATTTTTTTTATTTTTTTACCGTAGTACCCCTTTAAACCATACATGATGATGATCAATGGCGATGGATTAACTGGTCATCCATCACACAATCCTCAGCCGCCTCCAGGTTGACCCTGTCCACACACGTTAAAGCCGCGTTGTTTGTACCTTTGAGCCTCCATAGGAGTCGCGCCTTTATACTATGCATTTTAAAGACCAAAAAATTCCTGTACTTATTAATACTGTTGAATGGTTGCAGGTAAATATTATCTTTTCTTATGACTGTACAGCGTGTCCTATAGTTACAGATAAGAACATTTATCGGACTGGGGGTAGAGCACTGACCCGGTCACTACTGTAGCTTATATATGAGCTGTATATACTTGGATACATTATTTATGAAGTATAAAGATTCTGCTCTATCTCTTAGTGATGTTGTACATTGGCTCCTATATCATTCTGCCGGGGTCACCGTTGTTGTGCTGCAGTGAGTGGAGGTAGGTAGATCTGTGGTTACATTATTACTGTCGCTGTCCTAGACTTTGATAGTTCAGCTGTTTCATAGGGACAGTAATGTGGATGGTGATTTGGATCCTCAGCGTCCCTAGTGGCTGAAGTGTTGAATTACACACAAGTTGCTTTGATATAGGAGTAGCAGACCTGTCGTGTCTAGCACTGTTTTATTATAGGGGTCAGATCAGCACCCCCCCCCATTATTTGTCAGGGCAGTTTCCTCAGTACTTTATTTAATCACATTGGATCCATACTTTCCTGGCCATATGTTTAACCCTGTAGTGCCTTATCATTATTACCTCATAAATGTATCTGGCCCTTGTGGTGTGTGTGAGTCCCTCTCAGTACAGTGCCGTATAAATGTGACAGAGCTAAGTATAGAGGACCACAGACTCCATTATAAATGTTTACATGGAATGTGTTGGCCCATCTAGTCTGCCCAATATTCTGACTACTATCAATAGTCCCTGGCCCTATCTTATATGAAGGATAGCCTTATGCCTTATCCCTATCTTATATGAAGGATAGCCTTATACCTTTCCCTATCTTATATGAAGGATAGCCTTATACCTTTCCCTATCTTATATGAAGGATATCCTTATGCCTATCCCTATCTTATATGAAGGATAGCCTTATGTCTATCTCTATCTTATATGGAGGATATCCTTATGCCTATCTTACATGAAGAATAGCCTTATACCTATCCCTATCATATATGAAGGATAGCCTTATACCTATTCCTATCTTATATGAAGGATAGCCTTATACCTTTCCCTATCTTATATGAAGGATAGCTTTATACCTATCCCTCCCTATCTTATATGAATGATAGCTTTATACCTATCCCTATCTTATATGAAGGATATCCTTATACCTTTCCCTATCTTATATGAAGGATAGCCTTATGTCTATCTCTATCTTATATGGAGGATATCCTTATGCCTATCTTACATGAAGCATAGCCTTATACCTATCCCTATCATATATGAAGGATAGCCTTATACCTATTCCTATCTTAAAAGAAGAATATCCATCCTTGTGCCTATCTTATATGAAGGATAGCCTTATGCCTTATTTCTGTCTTATGTGAAGGATAGTCTTATGCCTATCGCCATCTTATTTGAAGTAAAACCTTATGCCTATCCCTATCTTATATGAAGGATAGCCCTATGCCTATCCCTATCTTATATGAAGGATAACATTATGCCTATCCCTATCTTATATGAAGGATAGCCCTATGCCTATCCCTATCTTATATGAAGCATAACTCCTTCATTGCATTTGCAGCTACCTTTTCTGCAGGAAGGCTATTCCGTGCATGCACTTCTGTCTCAGTAAATGCGTATTAATCAAATAAATATAACTATCAGGCATATAACTAGCCCTGCCCTGTGTGATGTCATCATCTCTGACCAGACCCTACAGCTTACATCACCATATCCCTTTCATTTACATCAATATATTTATTGAGACTGCATGCTGCTTTGTGCTGAGCAATGCCACAGGCAGAGGAGCAGACAGGAAGTTAATACAGCAAGCGCTTCAGACTGTCCTGCTGTGTTTTGCAACGTTCTGCAGTAGTTCTGGGTGGGGAACTGGCAGAATTGCTGTGGGAGAGAATGGGCAGGGTGGTTGGGCTGTGATGAAGAACTGGAGGAGAGTAATGCATTCTGGGAATTATATTACTGAGTAACTGCTGAACTGTTAGGGACAAAAGGCATGTGTAATACCTTATATGTATGTAATAGCTTATTTCCCCAGTGGAGGCGCTGCAGAAAAATTGACCATTTACTAGCAAGTTTCCCTACTGCTTGCTAGAAAGCCCAGTAGGTGAAAACTTTGTGAACCCCTTTAATGTCAGAAGGTAAAACCATTTCACGTGCAACTTGTGGTCATGTGATGTTAAAAGGTTGCGGCACCCGGTAAGAACATGACAATCACACGTTTATTGTTTAGATGAATTTATCCTCACAAGTAAATCATCTACTCAGAACTAGAAGACGTTATTTGGTATATACAGTATTAGAAGCCTGCAGTGTCCCTCCATGTCCCTGCGTGAGGGCAGAAGCACAAACAGTAAGTGTTGACATGGGGACAGAAGAGCAGTATGCTAGCGTTTTGTTATAGGGCAGTTTTTCTTGACACACATTCCACAAGCAGAGAAGCAGACGGAGAATGAATACAGCAGATGGTGTGTTTTTTAAAACTCATCCCCTATCCCAGTGTTTCCCAACCAGGGTGACATCAGCTGTTGCAAAACTACAACTTCCAGCATGCCCGGACAGCCGAAGGCTGTCCAGGCATGCTGGGAGTTGTAGTTTTGCAACAGCGGGAGGCACCTTAGTTGGGAAACACCCGTACCCGGCGTTGTTTGGTTTTAACTACTTAATCCTTGTGGGGGAGGAAAAGCAACAAGGGAGGAAGCTTTTGTCCTCACATTCCGACGTTATATCCCCACTTCATATCCCGACCTTTTATCCCGTCCCCATATTCCGACCTCATATCTCATCCTCATACCCTGTCCTCAGGTGGGGCTGCATTGTGGTCAAGATATTGTAAGCCGAAAATAGAAGGGGACGTGGCTTTGTGGGAGTGGGTGGGATTTGCCAGCCAAACTGCAGGGTAGAAAATAAGAGGCGTGGCTTTGTGAGATGGGAGTGGCATGCAGGGAGGGTGTGACATGTAAGCTGGACTAAGGTACCAGAAGTCCTATATACTTGTATGGGACTTGAAACAAAAACCCCATCCTTCACATAAGGGGGTAGGTTAGGGTTAATTTAACTATCTTGTTACTTTTAAGTCAAATAAAAATATGTGACCAAATACACTGCTCAAAAAAAATTAAGGGAACTCTAAGATAACACATTTTAGATCTGAATGAATGAACTAATCGTATGAAATACTTTCATCTTTACATAGTTGAATGCGCTGACAACTAAATCACACAAAAATTATCAATGGAAATCAAATGTATCAACCCCCGGAGGTCTGGATATGGAGTCACTCAAAATCACAGTGGAAAACCCCACTACAGGCTGATCCAACTTTATGTAATGTCCTTAACACAAGTCCCAATGAGGCTCAGTAGTGTGTGTGGCCTCAACGTGCCCGTATGACCTCCCTACAACGCCTGGGCATGCTCCTGATCAGGCGGAGGATGGTCTCCTGAGGGATGTCCTCACAGACCTGGACTAAAGCATCCACCAACTCCTGGACAGTCTGTGGTGGATGGAGCAAGACGTCCCAGATGTGCTCAATCGGGTTCAGGAGAACGGGTGGCCAGTCCATAGCATCAATGCCTTCCCCTTACAGGAACTGCTGACACACTCCAGCCACATGAGGTCTAGCATTGTCTTGTATTAGGAGGAACCCAGGGCCAATCGCACCAGCATATGGTCTCACAAGGGGTCTGAGGATCTCATCTCGGTACCTAATGGCAGTCAGGCTACCTCTGGCAAGCACATGGAGGGCTGTGCGGCCCCCCCCAAAAAAATGCCACCCCACACTATTACTGACCCACCACCAATCCGGTCATGGTGGAGGATGTTGCAGGCAGCAGAACGTTCTCCACGGCGTCTCCAGACTTTGTCACGTCTGTCACATGTGCTCAGTGTGAACCTGCTTTCATCTGTGAAGAGCACAGGGTGCCAGTGGCGAATTTGCCAATCTTGGTTTTCTCTGGCAAATGCCAAATGTCCTGCACGGTGTTGGGCTGTAAGCACAACCCCCACCTGTGGACGTCGGGCCCTCATACCACCCTCATGGAGTCTGTTTCTGACAGTTTGAGTGGACACATGCACATTTGTGGCCTGCTGGAGGTCATTTTGCAGGGCTTTGGCAGTGCTCCTCCTTGCACAAAGGCGGAGGTAGCGGTCCTGCTGCTGGGTTGTTGCCCTCCTACGGCCTCCTCCACATCTCCTGATGTACTGACCTGTCTCCTGGTAGCGCCTCCATGCTCTGGACACTACGCTGACAGACACAGCAAACCTTACCACAGCTCGCATTGATGTGCCATCCTGGATGAGCTGCACTACCTGAGCCACTTGTGTGGGTTGTAGACTCTCTCATGCTACCACTAGAGGGAAGGCACCGCCAGCATTCAAAAGAGACCAAAACATCAGCCAGGAAGCATAGGAGCTGAGAAGTGGTCTGTGGTCACCACCTGCAGAACCACTCCTTTATTGGGGGTGTCTTGCTAATTGCCTATAATTTCCACCTGTTGTCTGTTCCATGTGAAATTGATTGTCAATCAGTGTTCTTCCTGAGTGGACAGTGGGATTTCACACAAGTGTCAGTGACTTGGAGTTACATTGTGTTGTTTAAGTGTTCCCTTTATGTTTTTGAGCAGTTTATTATTGAAATATCTCCAGCCCATTGGAAGTTATGTAGTAAGGCTGGGTTCACACTGCAGAATTTCTGCCGGAGATCAAGCCGGCGGCGCTAGGACCGAGCAGACTGCGTTGCTGCCCCCATAGACTGCAATGCATTTCTGGGTGGATCTTTTGTGAGATCTGCTCAGAAATGCATTGCCATCTATGGGGACGGCAATGTGGTCCGCGTGGTCCTAGTGCCGCCAGCTTGATCTCCGGCAGAAATTCCACAGTGTGAACCTAGCCTAACATATATTTACATCCTATATCTTTAGTTGACATATTAACATGTGACCAAGTTTCATGTAAATATCGTTACAGGTTTGGAAGTGATGCTGGAACATTGAGTTTTTTTTAATTATATAGCTATTTATATTGGAATTGTTCTATAAGGGATTTCCTAATACTTCCGTAACTACTCACAACTAACAATGATAATTCAGCAATTTACCACAACATGAGGATTGGTTGAGGTTGTTGTTTTTTAATTTTTTTATTATGTGACATAGAAAAAACAAAAAGAAACAAGAATCACAACAAAAATACAATTTGTTTTGCATGAATGTTACACTGTACAGATTACAGGATTTACAGTCTAATACTGCCTGGCAGAAGCGTCTGCACGCTGGGAACCTGAACACAAGGATCTTTAAAGCAATAAAGTGCTTGCATGGAGAGCTCGTTTGCGCGTAAACGCCTGCGCGGCCTCTGCCGCCAGTGGGAACAAGAAAGAAAAAGTAGTTCTCAATGGGCAGGAAGCTGCTGCCAGATTCCTTTAGTGGTGACATGTTACCCCCGAGAATCAAATGGATTGCAAAGTTGCATTCCAACATGGCTGACCCTTCCCCTTGGCCCCCCCCCCAAAGATCTGCCATCAAGGGAGGCCCCTCATTGCCTGACAGCAAGCAGAGATCTTGACAATGGTGAGGAATTGAGGCAAAAACTACGGTAAAGAGTTGCAGAACTTTTTGTAATACAATAATTATGGCTTAACTTGCAGAGTAAACCCACTTTGGGCAAATCTTATTTTTGCGGCAGATATAACTTTATAACTAAGTGCCCTAGCAAAGGGTGTAAGGAAAGCAGTTACATGTATTAGTGTCCCCACATGTCTATGGGCGCCTGTAATCCTATCCATCGAATAACGTTTCTTTATCCCAATATTTCACGTTTCTTGGAATTTAATTTGTGAGTAGTTTAGGTTGACTCAATGGAGGAAAAAAGTCACCGTCTTTATTACTTCAAATACACAAATCCCAGATATGACACAGAACAAGCTCTAATCCAATGTTTCCCAAACAGGGGGCTTCTTGCTGTAGCAAAACTACAACTCCCAGCAACAGCGTCTATGCAGCTGTGTAAAGGCTTATTTTTTGCTGGGCGAGCTGTAGTTTTTATTGATGCCACTTGAGGGGTAGATATGACGGCGTTCACAGTGCAAGTTAAATAATATTATATTTTAATCGTTCAATCATTTTTCATTTTTGATTCTGATCCTGTTCCATATGTCACCTGGCCCAGCGCCTGCTCCATATGTCTCGTCCCGTACCTGTTCCATATCTCTCTCTTGAGCCTGCTCCATATCTCTCCAGTCCTGAGCCTGCTCTATATATCGCCTCTCCTGAACCTGCTCTATATCTCTCCAGTCCTGAGCCTGCTCCATATCTCTCCTGTCCTGAGCCTGCTCCATATCTCTCCTGTCCTGAGCCTGCTCCATATCTCTCCTGTCCTGAGCCTGCTCCATATCTCTCCTGTCCTGAGCCTGCTCCATATCTCTCCTGTCCTGAGCCTGCTCCATATCTCTCCTGTCCTGAGCCTGCTCCATATCTCTCCTGTCCTGAGCCTGCTCCATATCTCTCCAGTCCTGAGCCTGCTCCATATCTCTCCAGTCCTGAGCCTGCTCCATATCTCTCCAGTCCTGAGCCTGCTCCATATCTCTCCAGTCCTGAGCCTGCTCCATATCTCTCCAGTCCTGAGCCTGCTCCATATCTCTCCAGTCCTGAGCCTGCTCCATATCTCTCCAGTCCTGAGCCTGCTCCATATCTCTCCTGTCCTGAGCCTGCTCCATATCTCTTCAGTCGTGAGCCTGCTCTATATGTCTCTAGTCCTGAGCCTGCTCCATATCTCTCCAGTCCTGAGCCTGCTCCATATCTCTCCAGTCCTGAGCCTGCTCCATATCTCTCCAGTCCTGAGCCTGCTCCATATCTCTCCAGTCCTGAGCCTGCTCCATATCTCTCCTGTCCTGAGCCTGCTCCATATCTCTTCAGTCCTGAGCCTGCTCTATATGTCTCTAGTCCTGAGCCTGCTCCATATCTCTCCAGTCCTGAGCCTGCTCCATATCTCTTCAGTCCTGAGCCTGCTCTATATGTCTCTAGTCCTGAGCCTGCTCCATATCTCTCCAGTCCTGAGCCTGCTCCATATCTCTTCAGTCCTGAGCCTGCTCTATATGTCTCTAGTCCTGAGCCTGCTCCATATCTCTCCTGTCCTGAGCCTGCTCCATATCTCTTCAGTCCTGAGCCTGCTCCATATCTCTCCAGTCCTGAGCCTGCTCCATATCTCTCCAGTCCTGAGCCTGCTCCATATCTCTCCAGTCCTGAGCCTGCTCCATACAACCATGCTCCTTCCTGACATGAGATACATGTACATCAATTATCAAGAAGCGGTTAAACAACCATTGTTTTGTGCCATATGTGCAATTTGTGTATTTGTTACAAAGTAAAACATTTTTGTCAGGCGTTGTGTATTATATACTAAATAACATTCAGTCAGACAGTTCTCGGGGCTGCACAGCTGCATACAATGTGTATGAAAGGTCCTCGCCCTGCAAGGTATACCAAGCAAAATATACATTAAAAAAACATGTACCATAAAGCAGAAACAAATGAACATACTGTAAATACATGTACAGGAGGCCATTATGTGGGCTGAATATATGTTCACAAATTGCTGCAGCACAGGGTCTCATATATGAAAAACTACAGTGAAAGGGGAGGAGCTAATGGTAGCAGCGAATCAGATCATTTAATATTGTTACAACAAAAGCACCAATCTGGTCACATTCCACAGCCCCTCCCCTCTTCTGGATAACTTTTATTTTCATACAGACATAAGTAATATTTAATATTGGGATATAAAAACGGGGGGATTTGCATGTGTGTAAATTTGTTGCAAATTTTTGCGCACAAACTGCACTTTGCACAAAATTTTTTTTTTCCTTCCACATCACTTAAATTATTGGATCAAAACTCCTTGGGACGAAGATAAATTTACTTTACTCTTTTGCAGCCACAGCCACAGTTTAAAATTTTGCGCAAGCTCACTCCAGACTGGCATGCACCATTTTGCTAAATTTGGCGCAATTGCACATGATTCATGTGTGGGCAACCGGCCTGTTTGCAAACAACTTGATTTACATATAAGATGATAAATATGGTGTACAAGAACCGATGCAGGTGCGAGGCAAACCAATCCAACCAATCAGAATCTCTGGTTGCTATGGGCAACAGTCCTGCCTTATGGCTGCCCTGCAGTGAAATACGTGGACCTCTACATTCATACATACAACACAGGAGCGATCGCAGTGAGCCTCATGTATATGGCATCAGTGTTGCCCATAGTAACCTGTCAGATCTTTGTTTTCATTTTTAAACCAGCTCATGCAGCTAGAATCTAATTGTTGCTTTGGGCAAAATGGGCAAGGAATAACGATCAAACCGGAGCCAACCATAGGCGTCACTAGAATGATAGCATCTTTCTTCGGTGGGGGGAGCTAATTTGTATAATTGGTCCCAGGGTGGATTGCTTTACTAGATTAATCTCAAGAAGAGCCAGTACCTTTCATACATGATAGTGTTCAGGCCCGACAAGGGCTCATCAGACTTCTCCAAAAATGTAAGAGGCATTTTTCTAAAATGAGGTGTGAATGGTGGATTTTGGTACTTGGGGGTCCATTCAGATGTACCAGTCAGAAGCGGTCTTACCATATAGTTCAGCATAACCAAGGTAAGGCAAAACCACATGGTTTCAGCCTAACGTTACTGCTGTAAAAAACATTGTTACAAAGAAATCCAACATAGAACCCGGGGCCAAAATGTAATAAAGAAATAATTATTAATTCCCGTAATAGGGGGACGCACCATGAAATTACTCCCTGGCTATAACAGCACGATGCAGCAGATTGCGCCCTAACTATATACAACCACGCAAACACGATAATTATCAGAATTTTCTCCATTCACAAATACCAAACCTGGTTCCATCGCCCCTAAATCCGGGCATTGTAGCGTCTTGTCATCTCAATAAAGAACTGAAAAATGTTAAACTACAGTGTGTGAATAATACAGAAGACAAGGTATAGAGCTTTATTTCCTACCTGCACAGTATGGGGGGGGGGGGGGCTGGACTAGTCACTACTACGACTATACAAACCATGAATAGTTTATATTACAGATAAATAACAGAAACAAGAATATTATTCTGGGACTGAGGAGACAAGATATTTACACCTCAGGTTACAGCCATAAATTACAGATATTTTTTGCCCCTAAAACGCAGCGGAATTGACTGAACCCAGTTATTTAGAATTATTATTCTTAATTTTTTTTTTTTTAATAAAAACACCATCTTCGGTGCAGGTCTTTAGATCACACGTTTTGTCGAAAACATGTTCTTGAAAACCGTCAGAAACGTCTGTAACGAAACGCAATAAACAGACACGGGTATCAATACTTTTTTGGCAGTTCATTGGAAAGGAGGGACCTCCGGTTTTATTCCCTCTGAAGACGTGCCTTTGCCAACCGTAGGTGGACATCATGTGATACAAGTTTCTCCCTTATGTGAAGCCGTGAAGATATCCAAGATGAACCAAAACCCTCCATGATTGTTGCCTAAAGCGAGATGAACGTTTAGGGTACCTGCTAAGGTTTGGTATGGTTCGGTTCATTCTTTTAGTGTGCGATTATATATCTACAGATAAAAGAAGCATCATTTGTGCACTTGGATCATCTCCTCATTGACCCTACCGTGAAGACCACTAGATCTCACCCTGGCTTGCGAATAGAATTATTCACATTTGGCTTCTTCAAGCTGAGCATAACTTTGGTCAATGTTCCTCCCAATTCTCAAGATATTAGTTAATATCAGACTCTGCAAACTCTTCTTTTATAGACTGTTTTCGCGCCTTGCAGTCTGGTAAATCGAACCCAAAGTCTGCCCAGTCATCGGCTCCACTCCGGTTGGGAATGGTGATTGTGTGTCGCACACGAAAATGTACAGCCTCCATGACGCGCTGGCGCTGGAGCTCACCAGAGCCGCCTATGGAAATGGTGGAAGCATTACTGCTGGATCGGATCAGCTGTTGTGCTCCATAGTCGTGGCTTTTGTTGAGCTCTTGGATTCCTCTCCATATCAGGCCTTTGTAGTGCTCAGGAATCTTCAGTGCTGCAAGATCCTGTAAGAACAGAGAAAACAACTTAAGAACTGAAGAATATATAATATAAAAAACAACATTGCAAAAATCTAGAATAGTTATAATGACATAAAAAAGTCAAGGGATGCACACTAAGGGAGGTCTGTGAGTTTGTTAAGATATATGGTAGATTTATGTGACGTGGTCATCTGGTCAGGGCCAGTGCCTAGGGCGGCATTTAGCAAAAGCAGACTGAAATTATAATTTTTGTATATTCCTCCCCTGCATCCCACTGAACGTGCTAGTAAATCTGGTGTGTTGTGGAGGTGAGGAGAAGCATCACAGGGCAGTCCCTGAACTGGCAGGAAGGGGGCAGTGTGACAGCAGGACAGCACCGCTACTCCATTCCCCAGCCCTGTCTTAAGGGGAGGAAAGGAAGCTATGCTAAGGCTGCAGCCTGTCGGATTACTGAATGTCTCCCCTACCTTCTACCTCTCATTACCGTCAGAGAAGGGGGCAGAAGCCGCCGGCTACACAGAGGAACACTACCCTGCAGGGTTGGTGACTGGGGGGGGCATTAGTATTAATAATATAGTGTATGCGTGTGTCTAAGGAGGGGTGTGGATATGTATGTGTGCACTGCATGTGTGTGTATACAGATATTTGTATAGTGTGTATGTGTGCACTGCATTATGATGTGTTGCTCCTTGTGCTAAAAAAAAATCTATTCTGCACTCTACCCCATAATTTACCCCACAATACTCCATAATTAACATTACATTTTTTCAGAGTAAAAACCAAGTCATGTGGGAGAAAGAACTGTTTGTAGAGCTCAGAGACAGAATTGTGTCACAGACCTGGAGAAGGGGACAACATTCTGCTGGTCTGAAAGTTCCCAGGAGCTCAGTGGCCTCCACAATCCTTACATGAAAGAAAAAGGAACAAACAGGACTCTTCCTAGAGCTGCTGCCCACCAAACTAAGTAATCAGGGGAGAAGGGTCTTGGTAAGAAAGGAGACCAAGAACCCAATGGTCAATCTGGATGAGCTCCAGAGATCCTGTAAACAGATGGGAGAAACTTCCAGAAGGTCCAGAACAATCACTTCAGCCTCCACAATCTGGGCTTTATGGGATAAAGAAGCCTCCTCAGTAATAACATATGGAAGATGTCTGGAGATTATAGAAAAGCATAAAAGTACTCTCAGACTGTAAGAAACTAAATTCGTTGGTCTGAGGGAACAAAGATTTAAGTCTTTGTCCTCATCACCTGCCCAATACCATCCCTACAGTGATCATGGTGGGGGCAGCATCATGTCTGGGGGAAACCAGGCACTGCCCATCACCTGCCCAATACCACCCCTACAGTGATCATGGTGGGGGCAGCATCATGTCTGGGGGAAACCAGGCACTGCCCATCACCTGCCCAATACCACCCCTACAGTGATCATGGTGGGGGCAGCATCATGTCTGGGGGAAACCAGGCACTGCCCATCACCTGCCCAATACCATCCCTACAGTGATCATGGTGGGGGCAGCATCATGTCTGGGGGAAACCAGGCACTGCCCATCACCTGCCCAATACCATCCCTACAGTGATCATGGTGGGGGCAGCATCATGTCTGGAGGAAACCAGGCACTGCTCCTCACCTGACCAATACCATCCCTACAGTGATCATGGTGGGGGCAGCATCATGTCTGGAGGAAACCAGGCACTGCCCATCACCTGCCCAATACCATCCCTACAGTGATCATGGTGGGAGCAGCATCATGTCTGGGGGAAACCAGGCACTGCCCATCACCTGCCCAATACCATCCCTACAGTGATCATGGTGGGGGCAGCATCATGTCTGGAGGAAACCAGGCACTGCCCATCACCTGACCAATACCATCCCTACAGTGATCATGATGGGGGCAGCATCATGTCTGGAGGAAACCAGGTACTGCCCATCACCTGCCCAATACCATCCCTACAGTGATCATGGTGGGGGCAGCATCATGTCTTGGGAAAACCAGGCACTGCCCATCACCTGCCCAATACCATCCCTACAGTGATAATGGTGGGGGCAGCATCATGTCTTGGGAAAACCAGGCACTGCCCATCACCTGCCCAATACCATCCCTACAGTGATCATGGTGGGGGCAGCATCATCATGTCTGGAGGAAACCAGGTACTGCCCATCACCTGCCCAATACCATCCCTACAGTGATCATGGTGGGGGCAGCATCATGTCTGGAGGAAACCAGGCATGGTCATGGTGGGGGCAGCATCATGTCTGGAGGAAACCAGGTACTGCCCATCACCTGCCCAATACATCCCTGCAGTGATCATGGTGGGGGCAGCATCATGTCTGGGGGAAACCAGGCACTGCCCATCACCTGCCCAATACCATCCCTACAGTGATCATGGTGGGGGCAGCATCATGTCTGGAGGAAACCAGGCACTGCCCATCACCTGCCCAATACCATCCCTACAGTGATCATAGTGGGGGCAGCATCATGTCTGGAGGAAACCAGGCACTGCCCATCACCTGCCCAATACCATCCCTACAGTGATCATGGTGGGGGCAGCATCATGTCTAGAGGAAACCAGGTACTGCCTATCATCTGTCCAATACCATCCCTACAGTGATCATGGTGGGGGCAGCATCATGTCTGGAGGAAACCAGGCACTGCCCATCACCTGCCCAATACATCCCTACAGTGATCATGGTGGGGGCAGCATCATGTCTGGAGGAAAGGGAGACTGATCAGGGTTGAGGGAAGGCTGAATAGACATGTAACACAACAATGCCACAAAGCACACAACCAAGACTACACAGGAGCGGCTTAGAGAAAACTCTGTGAATGTCCTTGAGTGGCCCAACCAGAGCCCGAACCCAATGGAACATCTCTGGAGAGACTTGAAAATGGCTTCCACTGACAGTTCCCAGCCAACCTGTAGAGGAGAACGGCAGAAAATCCCCAAATCCAGGAGTGTAAACTTTGTGGCCTCATCCCCAAGAAGACTGGATGCTGGAATCACTGCCAAAGGGGCTAGAAGGGTCTAAAGACTTCCCAATACCTTGTGTAACCCAAATCCTTACTAGATAAGTGAAGTTAAGTATTTACAAAGTTATTCATCTCTTTCTGGAGATGTAGACTGGAGATGTGAAATGTTCAAAAGTGGAGTTTCCTTCTAAGGAACCAAGTTACATGCTTAATACTAAACATAGAGATGACTGTAATGGTCCTAAAAAAAGTGTGCCTCCAGCTATTTCATAAATATAACTCCCAGTATGACACTCCAGCAAATATCATGACAACCTTTGAGGCAATCGTGTGCGCCATCATCACGGGACATCAGGGTGGCGGCAAATTAAGAGGTGACTAAAGTTTATCATTTTTTTTTTTTACCCAGGTCTAAACCTACATACAATTTAATTTTACTTTCCATTCTTAAACATGTTAAAGGGGTATTCCAGAATTATTTTTTTTTCACTACATGGGCTGTAAAGTGTAGTTCATAATATAGTGTCTGTACCTGTGTTTCATGGCTGGTCTCATAATTCTTCTGTGATTTTTGCCCCAATATTTATTTTTAACAGCATACAAAATGAGTGTCTTCTCAGGTTTTCCCAGGTTGCAGTGGGGCCCGAGACATTACATCACTAGTCAGGTGTTGAAAGGGAACCTGTCTGTACCTCAAAGATTGGATTGACTGCTAGGTGGGGGGATCATTCTGCAAGTAATTGTATTTTTGCAACAGCTGGAGGCACTCTGGATAGAACACTGGTCTACTGTGTGGAATGCAGCTCATTTGTGCTTCAAGGGGTGGGGTGGCTGATGTGTAGGAGGGAGGAAAGTGACCTCACACTTACAAACAAGAAACTATGGGACTTTGAGTAGAAGATGGGAACTCCAACAGGAAATAGTCAGTTCACAAAAAGATAGAAGCATCGTTATGGTAATCTCACAACATAGCCATTTAGCCCCAAGACGATTGCAGAGCCTTCCTAAGCATGTCCATTACTGTCTGTCAGGTAAGTACTAAAATCCCCTTATGGTGGAGAACCCCTTTAAAGGGTTACTCCGCTGCCCAGCGTCCGGCCGCCCCGACTGATCAGAAGAGCGAGCGGGGAGAAGTGTGTGCTAAGCAGACCTGTCAGCAGGTGTTTAGGGTATAAAGTAAGGACATGGCTGAAGAGGCTTTAAACCCTTAATCCGTACATACCTCTCACTATTTAATTGACCCTTCCAGTGCAAAGATGTAACAAGAAATGCAAATTAGGCTTTTGAGCCCCTTGGACATTCCTCCTGGCTGCAAGATTACAGGAAAGAGGCGGGGCTTACAGTACAGTATAGTGGCTGTCAATCAGGGAGGTAGAGGAGGTGACCAGCACACAGAGGGGAGTGACTAAATGGTGAAGGGGCGGAGCTGTGCTGGGCTCTAGCAGCTGAGGGGAACACCCAGTTGGCTCCAAAACCTAATTTGCATATCTTTTTAAACTCCAATATCTCAGCCCTGAAGGGGTCAATTACCTATGAGTAGAATGTACGGATTCAGAGCCCAAAGCCCTCTACAGCCCTGCCATAAGGCCCCATTCACATGGCGGAAACATTCTGCTCAGAAATTCCATTGCAGCAGACTCCTATTGTTTTTAGTGGGATTCTGCTACACAGTGCACACTGAAGAATTTCCGTGGTGGAAACATCTGCTGCGGAAATTCAAAATCCAGACATAAGGAATGAACATGTCAATTCTTTATGCAAAATCCAGCATTGCTGTCTTATGGAGACGCTGCATTACCGAGCGATCCTAGTGCCGACTTGTTCTGCCGCTGCCCGCTGTCCACTTAATGCTCAGAAAATGGGCGGACGTTCCGCTGTGTAAATGGGGCCTTACCTGATACCCTAAAAAACTGCTGACAGGTCTCCAACCAGCCTGCACTTCTAGTCCCATCCGATCATACGGGGCCTGTTATTATAGGCAGTATAAGTATGGGGGGGGGGTGTACAAACATGTGGTCTGAGGACAAGGAGATATAGTGGCAGTAATACATCTCTTCTATGGCTGCCCCTTAGGCTGGAGATATACATTAGATAAGTGTCACCCAAACCTTCAGGCTGACCACCTAATGTATATGGGGCCTTTATGGAAAGAGGATCAGGCTGGATATCAACTGCCTGATCTTTTTGTTCTCTGGGACATAAGCCAGTACAGTCTTGCGGCAGCCCCCTTCTTATTGAGAATATATGTATGCTCAGCTGAGCCGAGCGTGCATGTGTGTGGTTGTTTGCGGAAATAGGCGGACAGTTATGTTATGTGAGTCCAGCTATACACAGAGCCTGTGATGGTTCAGCACTATATTGCATGTACATTTGGTGGTCCAGGAGCCCTATTACATATCTAATTTGAGGTTCCTGATCAAAAAAAAAAAGGATTCCCCTCCAAGCATTTACCTCCATAGTTAGGTTCTGCAGGTGGTATATATTCTGTAAACCTTGTGATGTGAAATACTCGATGCAGTTTGGACACCCCAGTCCTGTCAAAAAACTGCAGAAACAAAAAAGGTTTGGAAAAATGAAGCAGATTTTACTGACAGACAAACCATCGGTTCTTATAACAGGACATGAACTTCACAGTCGTCTGTGCCAATCAAGGGCACGGTGGGAAAAACTGCTGCAAAGTGCAGAAAAGACACCAACAGCAACCAATAAGACCAGAAGACGATTGGTTACCATTGAGATTATCAACATTTTGCACAAACTCTTCATCAGGACATCTGACTATATAAAAAGGTTCCCCATGGCCCTCACTGTCTTCTCTATAAAGTAAAAGTCTATTATTGAATAAATGTCTATTAATGAAAGAAGCAATCTGATTGGTTGCTATGGGCAACTGCACCACTCTCCCTCTACACAGGACCAGCAGTGTGTACATACATTACATTACTTATCCTCTACTGATCCTGAGTTATATCCTGTATTATCCTCAAGAGCTGTAGTCACCATTCTGCTGGTGAGGTCACTGTGTACATACATTACATTACTTATCCTGTACTGATCCTGAGTTATATCCTGTATTATACTCCAGAGCTGTACTCACTATTCTGCTGGTGAGGTCACTGTGTACATACATTACATTACTGATCCTGTGCTGATCCTGAGTTATATCCTGTATTATACTCCAGAGCTGTACTCACTATTCTGCTGGTGAGGTCACTGTGTACATACATTACATTACTTATCCTGTACTGATCCTGAGTTATATCCTGTATTATACTCCAGAGCTGTACTCACTATTCTGCTGGTGAGGTCACTGTGTACATACATTACATTACTTATCCTGTACTGATCCTGAGTTATATCCTGTATTATACCCCAGAGCTGTACTCACTATTCTGCTGGTGAGGTCACTGTGTACATACATTACATTACTTATCCTGTACTGATCCTGAGTTATATCCTGTATTATACCCCAGAGCTGTACTCACTATTCTGCTGGTGAGGTCACTGTGTACATACATTACATTACTTATCCTGTACTGATCCTGAGTTATATCCTGTATTATACCCCAGAGCTGTACTCACTATTCTGCTGGTGAGGTCACTGTGTACATACATTACATTACTTATCCTGTACTGATCCTGAGTTATATCCTGTATTATACACCAGAGCTGCACTCACTATTCTGCTGGTGGGGTCACTGTGTACATACATTACATTACTTATCCTGTACTGATCCTGAGTTATATCCTGTATTATACCCCAGAGCTGTACTCACTATTCTGCTGGTGAGGTCACTGTGTACATACATTACATTACTTATCCTGTACTGATCCTGAGTTATATCCTGTATTATACCCCAGAGCTGTACTCACTATTCTGCTGGTGAGGTCACTGTGTACATACATTACATTACTTATCCTGTACTGATCCTGACTTATATCTTGTATTATACTCCAGAGCAGTACTCACTATTCTGCTGGTGAGGTCACTGTGTACATACTTTACATTACTTATCCTGTACTGATCCTGAGTTATATCCTGTATTATACCCCAGAGCTGTACTCACTATTCTGCTGGTGAGGTCACTGTGTACATACATTACATTACTTATCCTGTACTGATCCTGAGTTATATCCTGTATTATACCCCAGAGCTGTACTCACTATTCTGCTGGTGAGGTCACTGTGTACATACATTACATTACTTATCCTGTACTGATCCTGAGTTATATCCTGTATTATACTTCAGAGCTGCACTCACTATTCTGCTGGTGAGGTCACTGTGTACATACATTACATTACTTATCCTGTACTGATCCTGAGTTATATCCTGTATTATACTCCAGAGCTGTACTCACTATTCTGCTGGTGGGGTGGTGGCTTCTCTCTTCTTCCTCCTTCCGTGCCAAGAGCTTGGTGCAGAAACTACCCCTTGAATCAATCACTGGACAGGACACGGCTGCAGTCAGTGATTGGCTGAGCCAGAAGGTCCTGCTCCAAGCGCTTGTCTCAGAGGCAGAAAGAAAACAGAAGATTGGAGGACCCGACGGAGGAGAATGGAAGCTGCAGGGGACCAGGACTAGGTGAGTATGTTATTTTCTATTTTCCACCCACTACCGCACCATATTATGTTTTTTTGTTTGTTTTAGTTTTTTTAATGCTGGCTAATCTATTCAAGACTTTAAGGTGGAGCAGAGAAGACATTATTATAGAGGAAAACTGTGGTGGCACAAAGCAGAAAATTGTGTAGGGAGCCCATAAGGTGGTCCTATAACTGTGTGATGGCACTTAGAGGAGCATAATTACTGTGTAAGGCCTAAAGGGGGCGCTGTTAGTGTCTGGAGCATTATATAAAGGAGAGTGCTGGGAAAGCAAAGAGCCTTTTCCCCATTATTCCTCAGTATCACCTCATCCATCCTCCACAAATACACCTGATATTTTAGTATTCTTGGACGTCAAGAAATCAACATGACAGCCTGGGCTCAACACACTTAGAGTGAAACCTTTACAAAAGACCACCCATCTGAGAAGACCACCTTATACAGACTGATATTTTTTTTTAATTCACCATTAAAGGGGTATTCCAGCCCAAACTTTTTTTTTTATAAATCAACTGGCTCCGGAAAGTTAAACAGATTTGTAAATAACTTCTATTAAAAAATCTTAATCCTTCCAATAGTTATTAGCTTCTGAAGTTGAGTTGTTGTTTTCTGTCTAACTGCTCTCTGATGACTCACATCCCGGGACGTGACATCATCATTGAGCAGTTAGACAGAATACCCCTTTAATTCTTCTCTTCTTTTAAAAGATCTCCCCACCCACCCCCCTAGACCACTTTTTTGTGCAATTTTCCAAATTACTTATTCCCTGTTATCCCTTCCCCAATCTTTGAATATGTTTTTTAAATTTTGAAAACCTTTAAAAAAAAGAAACGGTATAATATAGTTGGCCCACTGTGGTTAAAGGGGTACTCTGCCCCTAGACATCTTATCCTCTATACAAAGGATAGAGGATAAGATGTCTGATCGCGGGGGTTCCACCGCTGGGGACCCTGCAATCTTGGCTGCAACACCCCAGACATGCGATGCACGGAGCGAAGGAGGCTCGTGATGTCACAGTCTCGCCCCACTCGTGACTTCACGGCCACGCCCCCTCAATGCAAGTCAATGGGAGGGGGCGTGACATCGTCACGCCCCCTCCCATAGACTTGCATTGAGGGGGCGCGGCCGTGATGTCACGAGCCTCCGGCGCTGCACCCGACGATCTAAACGAATGCCGGGTGCGGCGGGACCCCCACGATCAGAAATCTTATTCCCTATCCTTTGGATATGGGATAAGATGTCTAGGGGAAGAGTACCCCTTTAACAAGGACCGACCTGTCCACTCTCCTGACTTCTGTTTTAGTAAATATTTGCTCTCCCCATAAAACAACAATTCTGGAGCATCTTTTCCTAGAACACTGTGTTGTGTCGTTCCTCTATTATTCCTCCTGGAAATGTTTGACAACGGTGCATTACCATTCTCTTACCAGTTGGTCGTGTTACGCAGACAGTGTTGCTTCTTTTTGTGTATTCCTTATGAATTGAGTGTGTATTATAAGGTTTATGCTGTATGTAGTTGTGCGTTGCACTGTATATGGCACAGTAGTTATCATGCTCAATGTTATAGGGCACGCTACGTCCGATTAGTTCACATAAGATGCATCTACGTTAGATTCATGCGAAGGAAGGATGACAACTCAAGTAATAGAGCCGGAGGTGTACCTGACAAGGCTGGGGTCGGCGTTATATGGCGGTGGGGGAGTGCAGTGTGACCCCGATACCATAGACTGTGAAGAGTGAGCGCCATTCATCTCCCCATTAGCTTGCATGGAGTGGTGGTTGTTCAGCATACCAGATCCTGGGGGCAGAGAAGGAAATCACATTAATACAAGGCAATGGGAACAGTATGAGGTACGGGCTAATTTTTTGCTTGTGGCTTCTCATACTAAATGATGATACTGAGAGCTTAAAGGGGTACTCCCCTGGAAAACATATATTTTTTAAATCAACTGGTGCCAGAAAGTTAAAGGGGTACTCCAGTGGAAAACATTTTTTTTAAGGGCTTTATAAGTCAACTGGTGCCAGAAAGTTAAACATATTTGTAAATTACATCTATTTAAAAATCTTAATCCTTCTAGTACTTATCAGCTTCTATTTACTCCACAGGAAGTTCTTTTCTTTTTGAATTTCCTTTCTGTCTGACCACAAGTGCTCTCTGCTGACACCTCTGTTCATTTTAGTAACTGTCCAGAGTAGGAGCAAATCCCCATAGCAAACCTCTCCTGCTGCAGACAGAGGTGTCAGCAGAGAGCACTGTGGTCAGAGAGAAAGGAAATTCAAAAAGAAAAGAACTTCCTGTGGAGAAAATAGAAGCTGATAACTACTAGAAGGATTAAAATTTTTAAATAGAAGTAATTTACCAATCTGTTTAACTTTCTGGCACCAGTTGATTTAAAAAAAAAAAGTTTTCCAGGGGAGTACTCCTTTAAAGGGGTACTCAGCTGCCCTAGCGTTCGATACATTTTGTTCTGAATGCTTGGAGCAGGTGGCGGGGGTCGTGACGCCATGCCATACATCCTCACTGAAAGCTTATAGGAGGCCGCCACGCCCCTTCCATAGACTTGCATTGAGGGGGTGTGGCTGTGATGTCACGACCCCCACCGCCCGCACCCAGCATTCTAAACGAACACCTCGTACTGCACAGAGATGAATAGGGGAAAAGATGTCTAGCAGTGGAGTACCCCTTTAAATTACAATGGAAATTTAGGTGCAATTTCTCCCATTTTTTTTTTTTATTATGCTGCACATTGTGGAATTTTTGTGGCAAAAAAAATCCACAATGAAAATTCTAATTCTAGACTCCACAAAAAAAAAAAAAATTTAAATTAAATGTTCATTTTTTCAGGGAATCTGATATAAATGCATTGTCTTCAAAAGAGACGGCACATGTCTGAGGCCACATTGCTACGGCGGTGCCTGCTACGCTAAGAATGTCCACCTGGAATCCAAGGTCCATGATTGTGAAGTCCTAACACTTCTCCAGTATAAAGACCCTGATTAGTAAGTTGAGGTAATAAATATTCTTACCCATTGGTATCATTCCCGGTGCAGTGTTTACTCCATGCTGGTGGTTGGGCTGCCCCACAAGCTGGTTGACGGACGGCAGTTTGTTGATTCCTCCATGGACTTTATTCATTGAAGAGATTACCGGGCCATAAGACGTCTGTGACTGCAGATGGGCACTGGAAATGAATACACGTCATTCAAGCCATAGGACTCCTTCTCGTACCATCTTACCCTGTCCAGATATGTCACATATGTCACATTATGTAATTTATAAGGTTTTCCAAATCCCTCCAAGCTTGTATTGGGAAGCAGTCATCTGAAGCGCCCCCTGCTGGTGTGGGTTCACACCATCACAGCCCACTATCACAGGGCAGGAGGGCCAGTGATGTTAGAGAAGAGAGAGGTGTTTCCCCTCAATAGTTTGATACAATGGTTGTATTGTCGGCTTGTACCGGTTCACATAACTAGGAGAGAGGGACGGGGCAGATGACTCCTGCCTTTGGCCCCATAGTTGCATCTATGGTAACCATGACCCTGCCCTGTGGATATATTTTCAGTGATGGGGGCACAGGGGGTGTCTCGTCCGCCTCAATCCTACATACATATATAGTGTGGGGGTCTTACTGTCTCTGAAGCAGCTGCTGCTGTTGCTGTCGGTAGGAGTCCACCAGCTGCTGCGGCACCAGCTCCACCAGCTCAAGACTTTCCTTTATCTTCATAAGGATTTCAAAGTTCTCCCGACCACGAACCTGAAACACAAGAGACAAACGGGACAGAGATGAAGACAATCCAGAGAACATAGAAACATCTATAGGTGACACACTACAGAGGGGGCGGTCATAATAAAGATAGACACAACCTACAGCACAACGCATTCCTGTAAGGTCTTTAATGAGTGCACATTATATGTATATAGAAGTATGCCTTTACTGATGGACATACTTCACCTTTACTGACATGTATACAAAGCACCTCTATTGACATGTATATATTGTATCTTTACTGACATGTATACATTTCACCTTTAATGGCATGAATATAGAGCATCTTAACTGACATATGTATACAGTGGGGCAAAAAAGTATTTAGTCAGCCACCAATTGTGCAAGTTCTCCCACTTACAAGGATGAGAGGCTGTAATTTTCATCATAGGTTATAACCTCAACTATGAGAGACAGAATGAGAAAAAAAAATCCATAAAATCACTTTGTCTGATTTTTAAAGAATTTATTTGCAAATTACGGTGGAAAATAAGTATTTGGTCACCTACAAACAAGAAAGATTTCTGTCTCTCACACACCTGTAACTTTAAGAGTCTCCTCTGTCCTCCACTCGTTACCTGTATTAATGTAATCGGTTTGAACTTGTTATCAGTATAAAAGACACCTGTCCACAACCTCAAACAGGCACACTCCAAACTCCACTATGGCCAAGACCAAAGAGCTGTCGAAGGACACCAGAAACAAAATTGTAGACCTGCACCAGGCTCGGAAGACTGAATCTGCAATAAGCAAGCAGCTTGGTGTGAAGAAATCAACTGTGGGAGCAATTATTAGAAAATGGAAGACATACAAGACCGCTGATACTCTCCCTCGATCTGGGGCTCCATGCAAGATCTCACCCCGTTGTGTCAAAGTGATCACAAGAACAGTGATCAAAGATCCCAGAACCACACAAGGGGACCTAGTGAATAACCTGCAGAGAACTGGGACCAAAGTAATAAAGGCTACCATCAGTAACACACTACACCACCAGGAACTCAAATCATACAGTGCCAGACATGCCCCCCTGCTTAAGCAAGTACATGTCCAGGCCCGTCTGAAGTTTGCTAGAGAGTATTTGGATGATCCAGAAGAGGATTGGGAGGATGTCATATGGTCAGATGAAACCAAAGTAGAACTTTTTGGTAAAAACTCAACTCGTCGTGTTTGGAGGAGAAAGAATGATGAGTGGCATCCAAAGACCAACATACCTACTGTGAAGCATGGGGGTGGAAACATCATGCTTTGGGGCTGTTTTTCTGCTAAGAGACCAGGACGACTGATCAGTGTAAGGGAAAGAATGAATAGGGCCATGTATCGTGAGATTTTGAGTGAAAACCTCCTTCCATCAGAAAGGGCATTGTAGATGAAACGTGGCTGGGTCTTTCAGCATGACAACGATCCCAAACACACTGCCCGGGCAATGAAGGAGTGGCTTCGTAAGAAGCATTTCAAGGTCCTGGAGGGGCCAAGACAGTGTCCAGATCTCAATCCTATAGAAAACCTTTGGAGGGAGTTGAAAGTCCATGTTGCCCAGTGACAGCCCCAAAACATCACTGCTCTAGATGAGATCTGCATGGAGGAATGGGACAAAATACCAGCAACAGTGTATGAAAACCTTGTGAAGACTTACAGAAAATGTTTGACCTCTGTCATTGCCAACAAAGAGGATATAACAAAGTATTGAGATGAACTTTTCTTATTGACCAATACTTATTTTCCATCATAATTTGCAAATAAATTATTTCAAAATCAGACAATGTGATTTTATGGATTTTTTCTCATTCTGTCTCTCATAGTTAAGGTTATAACCTATGATGGAAATTACAGCCTCTCATCTTTATAAGGGGGAGAACCTGCACAACTGGTGGCTGACTAAATACTTTTTTGACCCACTGTATTGCACTAACATGTATACAATGTGCCATTACTGACACATATACAGTGCACCTTTACTTACATGTACATAGGCCCACATTTACTATAGTATTTACACCCTTTTTTTCCCGTACATTTGGCGCAATTTTGGCGCATCTTTCAAAAATTTGCGCCTTTTTGTAGCTAGACGTTTTTGCTTCTTCCAGATGTTGTACACTCTTTTATATTTTGAGTAGTCTGTAGACGTGATTTTATGAAGCGTGCCTTTTTGTAAAAAGGCGCAAAAAAAGGCGCAAAGCCACTGAAAAGTGTCTAAAACTACACCATCCCAGACCTGGCGTAGCTTTTTGGTGTATGTGAAGAGAGAAATTTCAGAAAGTGTTTACCTGCACAAAATTTATCAAATGCTCTGTGAACATTTAATAAATGTGGTGCTCCTACACATTACCAGCACACACAAAAAAGGGTGTAAAAATGCTTCACTTACACCTACAATGATAAATGTGGGCCATAGTGCATCTTTACTGATAAGTATACAACACATATTTACTAACATGAATACAATGTGCCAATTCTGACACATATATAGTGCACCTTTACTTACATGTACATAGTGCATCTTTACTGATAAGTATACAACACATATTTACTAACATGTATACAATGCAGTGGCGTTGCGACCCGGGTGCGGGGGGTGCGGCCTGCACCGGGTGACACCAACCTAATGGGGTGACACCAAGACGCTCCGCAGCACCCACACCCCCTCCCCAGCTACACTGACACCCCCCTATGTGCCCGACCGGCCTCCCATCCGTCAGCACACACCCCCTGTGCTGTGTGTGCGGTGCGCCCGTCCGTTAGCAACCCCCCCCCCCTTTCAGTGCGCCCGGCCGTCATCACGCCCCCCCCCCCCCTCCTCACCTCCCCCCTCACCTCCCCCAGTACTGTGCCCGGCCTCCGCTCCCACGTCTGCGCCGGCCTGACGTCACACCGCATGGCCGCGCAGGGGGACGTCAGTTACGTCACTCGCATTGCGCCCGGTGAGAAGGATCGCTGCGCTGGATGGGTGAGTGTGTGTGTCTGTCTCTATCTATGTTTGTGTGTGTGTGTGTGTGTGACTCTGTGTATTTGTGTGACTCTGTGTGTGACTGTGTGTTTGTGTGACTCTGTGTGTGACTGTGTGTGTGTGTGACTGTGTGACTCTGTGTGTGACTCTGTGTGTGACTCTGTGTGTGTGTGACTGTGTGACTCTGTGTGTCTGTCTGTGAGTGTGTGTCTCTCTGACTGTGTGTGTTTGTGTGTGTCTCTCTCTGTGTTGTATGTGTTTTTTTTTTGTGTGTGTGTGTGTGTGTGTGTGTGTGTGGGGAGACTTTGACGCATTGTGGGGAACCTGCAAGGGAACCTGCGGCCTAATGTGGGGAGTCTATGCTACCTAATGTGGGGAGTCTATGCTACCTAATGTGCGGAGTATATGCTACCTAATGTGCGGAGTCTATGATACCTAATGTGCGGAGTCTATGCTACCTAATGTGGGGAGTCTATGCTAGCTAATGTGGGGAATCTGTGCTACCGAATGTGGGGAAACTGCTACCTAATGTGGGGAATCTGTGCTACCTAATATGGGGAAATTGCTACCTAATGTGGGGTAACTGGTACCTACCTAATGTGGGGAAACTAGTACCAAATGTGGGGAATCTATGCTGCCTAATGTGGGGAAAAGATGCTACCTAATGTGGGGAAACTGCTACCTACCTAATGTGGGGGAACTGCTGCCTACCTAATGCTCCCCCCCCTGGCAGTAGCACCCTCATCATCCGCCAGCAACTACCCCCCCCCCCCCCCAGCAGCACCTCCATCAGCAGATCCTGATGGTGGATGATGGCGGTGCTCCTGCCAGGAGGATGATCCTGCCGATGGATGATGGGGGTGATACTGCCAGGGGGGATGGCCAGTAGCACCCTCATCATCCTTCAGCAACACCCCCCCCCCCAGTAGTTGCACCCCGATCATCCACTAGCAACACCACCAATACCCCCCTCCCGTGGTAATAGCATCAGCTAACGGATGTTGAGGGGTGTTACTGCGGTTGTGGTATTATAGTCAGAGGGTGCACTGTATGGCAACGTTATATTCAGAGGGCGCAGTTTGTGGTAGTGTTATATTCAGAGAGCGCTGTGTGTGGTAGTATTATATTCAGAGGGCGCAGTTTGTGGTAGTGTTATATTCAGAGGGCACAGTGGGTGGTAGTATTATATTCAGAGGGCGCAGTTTGTGGTAGTATTATATTCAGAGGGCACAGTGGGTGGTAGTATTATATTCAGAGGGCGCAGTTTGTGGTAGTATTATTAGAGATGAGCGAACTTACAGTAAATTCGATTCGTCACGAACTTGTCGGCTCAGCAGTTGATGACTTATCCTGCGTAAATTAGTTCAGCCTTCAGGTGCTCCGGTGGGCTGGAAAAGGTGGATACATTCATAGGAAAGAGTCTCCTAGGACAATATCCACCTTTTCCAGCCCACGGGAGCACTGGAAAGCTGAACTAATTTATGCAGGAAAAGTCATCAACTGCCGAGCCGAGAAGTTTGTGACGTGTTGAATTTACTGTAGTTTGCTCATCTCTAAGTATTATATTCAGAGGGCGCAGTGGGTGGTAGTAATATATTCAGAGTGTACAGTATGTGTTGGTATTATATTCAGAGGGTACAGTATGTGATAGTATTATATTCAGGGGTACAGTATGTGATAGTATTATATTCAGGGGTACAGTATGTGATAGTATTATATTCAGGGGTACAGTATGTGGCAGATTTATATTCAGAGTGTACAGTATGTGTTGGTATTATATTCAGAATGTACAGTGTGTGGTATTATTATATTCAGTGGGTATGGTGTATGGAAGGTTTATAATCAAAGAGTATAGTGTATAGTAGTATTATATTTAGAGGATACAGTGTCTGGCAGGTTTATAATAATAATTGTTTTCATATAGAGGATGAGAATGCGCTGACATAGTGAGGAGACGTCTGGGCGTCACATTCTACAGACAGAAGTTTTAGCTGGACCAGGCGGTATGTACCATCTGAATTAGATAAGGGAAGACTATAGAGAAGACGTCACTGATATCATTGTGTATTCTCCTCTCTGTGTCCTATCAGAGCTGTAGTCACTTGTCAGTTCTACAGTTATGGTCAGTGAAACTACAACTCCCAGCATAACCTCACCACTGCATAAAGTACTGGAAAACATTTTTTTTTAATCAACTGGTGCTACAAAGTTAAACAGATTTGTAAATTACTTCTATTTAAAAATCTTAATCCTTCCAGTACTTATTAGCTGCTGTATAAGCGATTCACAGGAAGTTATTTTCTTTTTTAATTTCTTTTCTGTCTGACCACAGTGCTCTGTGCTGACACCTCTGTCCATGTCAAGAACTGTCCATAGTAGGAGCAAATCCCCATAGCAAACCTATCCTGCTCTGGACAGTTCCTGACATGGACAGAGGTGTCAGCAAATAGCACTGTGGTCAGATTGGAAAGAACTACGCAACTTCCTGTGGAGCATACACCAGCTCATAAGTACTGTAAGTATTAAGATTTTAAATAGAAGTAATTTAAAAATCTGTTTAACTTTCTGGCACCAGTTGATATAAAAGTAAATGTTTTCCAGTGGAGTACCCCTTTAAGTAATTCTGGGAGCTGTATATTTAAATGGTGAAAACTTCTTTAACACTTTCCCATTCTGTGGCAACTGGTATATCTGATTATTATACTGGAATTTCTCACAATGCGCTACAACAGTGGTGTCTGTCACAACAGGCTAAAAACTTACTGAGGGGGGGAGGGGGGAGGTATGGGGGTGACACCATTTTCTACCGCACCGGGTGACACCAACCCTAGCAACGCCACTGATACAATGTGCCAATTCTGACACATATACAGTGCACCTTTACTTACATGTACATAGTGCATCTTTACTGATAAGTATACAACACATATTTACTAACATGTATACAATGTGCCAATTCTGACACATATACAGTGCACCTTTACTTACATATACATAGTGCATCTTTACTGATAAGTATACAACACATATTTACTAACATGTATACAATACGCCTTTACTGACATGTATATATTGTACCCTTACTGATGTGTACACATATTGCACCTTTACTCACAGGTACGTAATAGATCTCCTCCTCCCCATGGCGTCTCTTCTTGATGTTAGTGCCCAGAGCCGGGACCCCTTGAGGACTCTGCTTACACGATGCTGATAAAAAATGGTGATGAGGAATTTAATGATAAACTCAGAGATATTTGAAGAAAAATGTGAAAATACAGACAGAGATGAAAAGCTGCAGGACACTTTAAATTGTGATCAGAAAGATGGCGAGATACTATGCAAAGTATTATGCTCCCTAATCACTTTGAGGAAGGAAAGTGAGTTTTCTTAAGTGTCGGAATCAGTGTTTCCCAACCAGGGTGCCTCCAGCTGTTGCAAAACTACAACTCCCAGCATGCCCGGACAGCCTAAGGCTGTCTGGGCATGCTGGGAGTTGTAGTTTTGCAGCAACTGAAGGAACCCTGGTTGGGAAATACAGGAACTATTCACTGCTGTGGTGTAATACTGCTTTGGAAATCCAGAGGGCAGCAGAGATAGAAGCAGTTGGATGGGATGGAATGAAATATACTTCTCGTACACTCACTGCGCTTGTTGCCGTTGCCATTTTTGGCCGCTGTCTCGTTTAATGCCGCCTGTTCCCTGAAATGATCTTCATCTGCTTTCCTGTCTCTTCCTGGACAAGCGCAGATCCGACCTTCAAACGACCGTCTGCCCAGAACTTGTCCGCTGCAAAACAAGACAATTGTTATGGACACCCATTTTAAAGGGGTACTCAGACTCAACAGATTTGTAAATTACTTCTATTAAAAAAATCTTAATCCTTCCAGATTTTTTAGTAGAAGTAATTTACAAATCTGTTTAACTTTCTGGCACCAGTTGATTTAAAAAAAAAAAAAGTTTTCCACCGGAGTACCCCTTTAAGCACTAAGAGGTGCCAATTGTTATTGTCAGTCAATCAAATGGCCAAAACTGAGGATTGTTTCCCATAACTACCGGGCTCCTGAGTATGAACCTGAACAGGACATTAGGACCTCAGGGCTTTCAAGAATAATTGGCCCCTGTACTATGTATTCAGCCTACAGGGGGCGCAGTCTGACATTGATATAATGAAGATCACTCACTCCCTGGTCTCCAGAGTGATAATAATCAGGATGGGTCTTCTGTTCATCCCTCCAACACAGCTACTGTTACACATGAAGTTATAGAGGATCGTGGTGAACTCGGTGCCGACCTACAAGAGATGAAAAAGAAAACATAATAAGGGTATGTTCACACTACAGAGTGTGAACGGAATCTCCGCTCGCTGAACTCAGCGAGCGGAGATTCAGACTGGCAGCCGGCGGTGGCGGAAGGACCGCGCGGCACTGCGCCGTCACCATTGACGGCTATGCAGTGCTCGAGGACTTCCGCGCAAAGAATGAACATGTTCTTTCTTTGCCCGGAACAATTTCAACGGAGGAATTGTCCGCCGCTGAAATTCCGCAGTGTGAACGGGCCTCGCGGAGACCCATTCACACTGATGTTAAGTTCACACTGCGGAATTCCGCGGGGAATTCCGTAGTGTGAACTTACCCTTAGGGGGAATTTATCAACTGGTGCGCACCTGCCAAACTGCGCGCGCGCAATGTGTTTCATTTTGCACTATAATGATCATCTAATTTTGCACAATTTTTATGTTGTCTGAGCAGATGGTTGGTGTGCTGAATTTATCACTTGCGCAAAAAAGATTTTTTTTTCCCCCGCAAATGTATTGCAAAGACGGGCTGGCAGGAAGGTGTGTGACATTTTTACCCCTTTTTTTTTGTACTATCCAGGGGCTTCCTGTCATCTGCGCAAATGTTAAGTGAGGTGCGCAACATAAAACATTTTTGCGCAGCAACTGGGAAAATCAGACAATTACGAAGCAGGTTTTACATTGTGTAAAAATTTGCGCTAATAATAAATTCCCCCCCCCAGTCCACATCAGCGCAGAATTCCATAGATGTAAATCTGTCCAACATATACAGGGTGGTATAGTTTTTCCAGATAAATATTATCCTTTGTGTCGTGAGAAATTATACAATGTTCGCCTTTCTGTATCAATTTTTCATGCTTTTTCTGGCTCTCCACTTGTCCATTTTTGTGGTTTTTCAAATGGAATCGGTCCTGGTCATGTGACAGACACACAGGTGCGCCCGTCACATTTCCAGGACTGATTTCTATTTATCGGAAAATTGTATAAACTATTTTCTGTATCAAAAATAAGATGTTTGCTGAAACCGGAATAACCGCTATAGCTCTAGGAGTCTATAGATTGCAGGCAAGAAATGGTTAAAGGGGTATTCCAGGCAAAAACTTTTTTATATATATTTCAACTGGCTCCGGAAAGTTAAACAGATTTGTAAATTACTTCTATTAAAAAAAATCTTAATCCTTCCAATAGTTATTAGCTTCTGAAGTTTTCTGTCTAACTGCTCAATGATGATGTCACGTCCCGGGAGCTGTGCATGATGGGAGAATATCCCCATAGGAACTGCACAGCTCCCGGGATGTGAGTCATCAGAGAGCAGTTAGACAGAAAACAACAACTCAACTTCAGAAGCTAGTAATTATTGGAAGGATTAAGATTTTTTAATCTAAGTAATTTACAAATCTGTTTAACTTTCCAGAGCCAGTTCATATATATAAAGTTTTGGCCTGGAATACCCCTTTAACAGATTCATGCAATGGTTTATACCAGTGTGCCTCCAGCTGTGGCAAAACTACAACTCTCAGCATGCCCGGACAGCCTTTGGCTGTCCGGGCATGCTGAGAGTTGTAGTTTTGCCACAGCTGGAGGCACACTAGTTGGGAAACACATGAAGAAGATCAGTTACCTGCGGCGGCTCATAAGGCACCATTACGCTTTGTCTACCAGTAACAGGATCATCTACGTATTGGGATAAGTTATTGCCTTCTACGCGGATCAGGTGGCTGGCTGGTGCTGCCTGACCTGAAAGGTAAAGAATCATTATTAATACACAAAGTGACCATAAGGTGGCGCTGCAATTCTTCTAGCAACAGGTTGAACTTGATTGCATTTCTTTAGCTTTTTTGGAAACATTTTAGAGAGAGGGGGATGGAGTCTCATCACTGCACCTGGTTAAAGGGGTATTCCGGTGGAAAACTTTTTTTTAATTTTTTTAAATCAACTGGTGCCAGAAGGTTAAACAGATTTGTAAATTACTTCTATTAAAAAAATCTAAATCCTTCCAGTACTTATTAGCTGCTGAATACTACAGAGGCAATTATTTTCTTTTTGGAACACAGAGCTCTCTGCTGACATCATGACCACAGTGCTCTCTGCTGACATCTCTGTCCATTTTAAGAACTGTCCAGAGTAGGAGAAAATCCCCATAGCAAACATATGCTGCTCTGGACAGTTCCTAAAATGGACAGAGATGTCAGCAGAGAGCACTGTGCTCGTGATGTCAGCAGAGAGCTCTGTGTTCCAAAAAGAAAATAATTTCCTCTGTAGTATTCAGCAGCTAATAAGTACTGGAAGAATTAAGATTTTTTAATAGAAGTAATTTACAAATCTGTTTAACTTTCTGGCACCAGTTGATAAAAAAAAAAGTTTTCCACAGGAGTACCCCTTTAAACTAAGCAATATGCATGCTATTATGCAAGTTTCCTAGGGAAAACTTTCCTTTTTAGGTCCATTTGGTCACTCTATTATTTAATCCACTATTTTACCAGTTTATCTATTTCAGTCTGCATATTTCATGATTATATACCTCCCTGATGATGCCACTATTAACCTGGTGGTAGAAACGCGTCGGCATTTTTTTTCTATATTTCCGGGTGTTAAATCAGGTGTGGATTTGCTGCACCCCAGTATGTGGCATCTCTGGACTGGCTGATTTTTGTCAGTTCCAGACTGAGCCCTATATTTGTGTAATTTAGACCGATTTTTTTTGTATATACATCATCACCTAAATACATCCCTTTGTGGCTTACCTTTTATTGTGATTTATTAAAGGTTACGTTTTATGGCACATCCTGAACACTTGTTCCCATAATCCCACATAATAAGGCCACAGATTGCCACTAGTGAACTAAACCCGGCTTTGTGGTGACCCGAAATTACAAACCCCATAGATGTATCTCGGACCCCAGCGCTGCCCACCCTAGATTTTCATAGGTCACCAATCTCTCATTATAGGACACTGCTGAGTCAAAAGGATTGACCATATTTCTTCTATACAGGTAGAGCTGGGCGGTATGACCAAAAATGTGTATCACGGTATTCTTGTAAGTTAAGGTGGTTCCACGGTATTCAACAGTATTTTCCAACCCCCGCCCCCATCATGTGACCCGTGGGCGTTGCTTCTCTCCACGCCCCCCCCCCCCTTGGTTTATCCCTCGGTTTACCCGCAAGCGCAGCTCTCCTCATCCTCCTGTGACCTGCGGGCCAGCAGGCTCCTTACATGACAGTGCGCTCAGCCTATCACCGGTCGAGGCAGGACATCGCTGCGGCCAGCGATAGGCTGACGGCTCTGTGACGTTCCCATCCCCAGCGTGAGGCCGATACCGGAGCAACGGGGGAACGTAGGAAGGTGAGTTAAAGTTTATTTTGTTTATTTTTGCAGCCCGGGCACAGGAATATGTAGTACAGTACAGAGTTCCAGCGCCGGCGGCCCGCAACTCACAGGAGGATGAGGAGAGCAGCGCGTGCGGGTGACATACGATTAGTTCCCCGATGTGGGGGACAGCGCAACGCTGGGCTGATTATTTATTGGGGGGGGGGGGTGAGAGAAGCAGAACAGCGCCTGCGGGTCACATATGATTCGTTCCCCGATGTGGGGACAGTTGCTGCGGCTGATAATTCATTAATTCGAGGGGGGGAGAGGCCAAACTGGTATTGCGGTATGGGAAAAATTGATATCGTGCAGGAAAAAAAATTCGGTTTTCGGGATGAACCGGTATACCGCCCAGCACTATATACAGGTATCTGATTTGTCTCCATCACTGACATGATGAGACTTAGTCTGAAGACAGGGAGGATCATGAAAGGTTCTGGCACGGGGTCCCAAGCTCCAGTTGCTCCTCACAATAAATCACAAATGATTAAATATTATGCAACTAATAATCCACGCCTCCGCCCAGAATCTGTAGGTACATGTCACGTGGTGGGAAACACATCTGGGAAACTCCACTAAGTAGATTAAGATGATGAGTGAGAACTCCGCAGCTTAATTCCCACTGATTCCACCACTGGGGGCACCATAAAGGCACTGACCTTTGGTAAGCCCCATTTTGGGAATTATGGTGGTCCCTGACCAATACTCCTTCTATAGCTTACAGTGTTGGCAGTGGCATCCAAACCTTGGCCCTCCAGATGTTGCAAAACTACAACTCCCAGCATGCCTGGACAGCCTTCGGCTGTCCGGGCATGCTGGAAGTTGTAGTTTTGCATAAGCTGGAGATACAAAGTTTGGAGACCACTGCAGTATGGCGTCCGTTAGATCCAGGTCCCCCACTTACCATCATTGAAATCCCGTCCCAGCTCGTGGTTTGGGCAGCGTTTCACTACTTCCGTCACGTGTTCCGCTTTTTTGTAGACCGGCATGGCCCGGATGACCGTGCCCGGCGGGGGAGGGCCGGATACTTTGATCTGGATGGGGCACGTCTTGGCGATCTGGCAGTAGAGTTTCTTCAACAAAGGGGAGTACTACAAGAAAAAGAAAACTCAGCATAAGGGAACATCGCAACAATGCGGGAAGGTCAGCAGTACACAGACAGTGTTCTGGAATTAAAGGAGAACTCCAGAGGGGAAGAAAAAAAAAATAATCAACACGTGCAAAAAAATTCTACAGATATGTAAATTACTTTTATTTAGGAGACGTTCAGCTTTAAATAATCTTGATGCAATTTCCATAAATTTGCATAACACTAGCGCATAAAACTTCGGCCTTCCTAAATGTGAACCACTGACTGCAGAATGAGCTTTGAGTGGAGTCTGTAGCCATGGAGGCACGTGGGCATTCGTAGGGGCTGTATACACAAAACTGTAGGACATTTTTAATTAAAACTATTTGCAAAGATGCTTCATTTTTATTTTATTTATTTACTGTATTTATTTAAGTAAAATCCATTTGCCTATAAATTTAAGCCTCCTTTCACTCCTCAGATATGTCTCTGAATGGGGTTTTGTTAAAGGGGTACTCCGGTAGAAAACTATTTTTTATTTTAAATCAACTGGTGCCAGAAAGTTATACAGATTGGTAAATTACTTCTATTTAAAAATCTTAATCCTTCCAGTACTTATCAGCTGCTGTATGCTCCACAGGAAGTTGTGTAGTTCTTTTCTGTCTGACCACAGTGCTCTCAGGAACTGTCCAGAGTAGGAGAGGTTTGCTATGGGGATTTGCTCCTGCTCTGGACAGTTCCTGACACGGACAGAGGTGTCAGCAGAGAGCACTGTGGTCAGATTGGAAAGAACTACCCAACTTCCTGTGGAGCATACAGCAGCTGATAAGTACTGGAAGGATTAAGATTTTTAAATAGAAGTAATTTACAAATCTGTGTAACTTTCAGGCACGTGTTGATTTAAAAAAAAAAAAAAATTCCACAGGAGTACCCCTTTAACCTCTTAAGGACCAGGCACGTACTCATACGTCGGTGGGAATTTCTGACCCCGCCGCGTGCCGGGCGGGGACCGGGGTGACTGCTGATATCGATCAGCAGTCACCCCGCGCAAATGCCCAGGGGGGGTCATCCGACCCCCCCATGTCGGCAATCGGCGCAAATCGCAAGTGATTTCACACTTGCGATTTGCGCGATTCCGGGTCATTACGGGTCTATGGTGACCCGGAATAGAAGGGGGATCGCGGTTGTCTAAGACACCCACAATCCCCCTGAAGAGATAGGAGTGAGGTGGCAGGGGTGCCACCCCTCCTATCCCTGCTATTGGTGGTCTAGACGCGACCACCAATAGCAGATCGGGGGCGGGGGGGCTAACTTTTGTTTTCCCCGTCCTGCCCACCCACAATAGGCGGGGCAGAACGGGGAAACGGCGGGGACCGGCGCCGGAGTCCACTTACTGATCTGCGGAGGCTGCGGGCGACAATCGGCGTCGGAGATCGGGGGCGGCGATGTCGTGCAGCAGGCTCCCTGGATCCGACGGAAGCCGGTAAGTTGCCTAGCAACATCTGGAGGGCTGCAGTCCGAGACGACTATGTAGTGGTCTCTATACTGTAGCACTCCAGATGTTGCAAAACTACAACTCCCAGCATGCCCAGACCGCTGTTTGGGCATGCTGGGAGTTGTAGTTTTGCAACAGCTGGAGGGCTACAGTTTGAGACCACTATATGGTAGTCTCTGAAATATAGCCCTCCAGATCTTGCAAAACTACAACTCCTAGCATGCCCACACAACTGTTTGCTGTCTGGGCAAGCTGGGATTTGTAGTTTTGCAGCATCTGGAGGGCCACAGTTTGCAGTGGTCTCTATACTGTAGCTCTCCAGATGTTGCAAAAATGCAAATCCCAGCATGCTGGGAGTTCTAGTTGCAATCAATCCAGCTGTTACATAACTAAATCTCCCAGCATGCCCTTCGGTGATCAGTACATGCTGGGAGTTGTAGTTTTGCAACAGCTGGAGGCACACTGGTTGGAAAATATTGAGTTGGATAACAGAACCTAACTGAAGGTTTTTCAACCAGTGTGCCTCCAGCTGTTGCAAAAGTACAACTCCCAGACTGCATGGTCTGTCAGTACATGCTGGGAGTTGTAGTTTTGAAACAGCTGGAGGTTTGCCCCCCCCCATGTGAACGTACAGGGTACATTCACACGGGCAGGCTGACAGTAAGTTTTCTGCTTGAAGTATGAGCTGCTGCAAATTTTTCGCCGCAGCGCAAACTCCTAGCAGGGAACTCACTGTAAACCTCCGCCAGTGCGAATGTACCCTAAAAACACTACACTACACTAACACATGATAAAGTGTAAAACACTACATATATACCCCCTTAAACTGTCCCCCCCCCCCCCCTCAATAAAAATGAATTGGTGATTTGCACAGGGGTGGCTAATTTTACAGCGGTTCTGACATAAACGCAAAAAAATAAATACCGACATGTGACCCCATTTTGGAAACTACACCCCTCACGTAATGTAACAAAGGGTATAGTGAGCCTTAACACCCCACAGGTGTTTGACAAATTTTCGTTAAAGTTGGATGGGAAAATGAAGAAAATAATTTTTTTTCACGAAAATGCTGGTGTTACCCTAAATTTTTCATTTTCACAAGGGAAAATAGGAAAAAAGTCCCCCAAAATTTGTAGCCCCATTTCTTCTGAGTAAGAAAATACCCCATATGTGGATGTAAAGTGCTCTGCGGGCGAACTACAATGCTCAGAACAGAAGGAGCACCATTGGGATTTTGAAGAGAAAATGTGTCCGGAATTGAAGGCCACGTGTGTTTACAAAGCCCCCATAGTGCCAGAACAATGGACCCCCCAACATGTGACCCCATTTTGGAAACTACACCCCTCATGTAATGGAATAAGGGGTACAGTGAGCATTTACACCCCACAGGTGTCTGACAGATTTTTGGAACAGTGGTCCGTGAAAATGAAAAAAATTTATTTTTCATTTGCTCAGCCCACTGTTCCAAAGATCTGTCAAATGCCAGTGGGGTGTAAATACTCACTGCATCCCTTATTAAATTCTGTGAGGGGTGTAGTTTCCAAAATGGGGTCACGTGGGGGGCTCCTCTGTTCTGGCACCACGGGGGGCTTTGTAAACGCACGTGCATTGTGGGTAAATTGTTTGAAGGACTTATAAGGGATTACATACAGGAATACATAGGGGATAATTGTATTATAAGTGATAGCCAGCATGGGTTTACTAAGGATAGAAGTTGTCAAACCAATCTAATTTGCTTTTATGAAGAGGTGAGTAGAAGCCTTGACAGAGGAATGGCTGTGTATATAGAGGGGGGCTGTGTATATAGAGGGGGGGCTGTGTATATAGAGGGGGGCTGTGTATATAGAGGGGGGCTGTGTATATAGAGGGGGGGCTGTGTATATAGAGGGGGACTGTGTATATAGAGGGGGGGCTGTGTATATAGAGGGGGGCTGTGTATATAGAGGGGGGGCTGTGTATATAGAGGGGGGCTGTGTATATAGAGGGGGCTGTGTATATAGAGGGGGGCTGTGTATATAGAGGGGGGCTGTGGATATAGAGGGGGGCTGTGTATAAAGAGGAATGGCTGTGGATATAGAGGGGGGGGCTCTGTATATAGAGGGGGGGCTGTGTATATAGAGGGGGGCTCTGTATATAGAGGGGGGCTGTGTATATAGAGGAATGGCTGTGGATATAGAGGGGGGCTCTGTATATAGAGGGGGGCTGTGTATATAGAGGAATGGCTGTGTATATAGTGTTTCTGGATTTTGCTAAAGCATTTGATACTGTCCCTCATAGACGTCTGACAGGTAAGTTAAGGTCTTTGGGTTTGGAAATTTTAGTTTGTAACTGGATTGAACACTGATCATGGATCGTACCCAGAGAGTGGTGGTCAATGATTCGTACTCTGATTGGTCCCCGGTTATTAGTGGTGACCCCAAGGTTCAGTACTGGGACCGCTGTTGTTTAATTTATTTATCAATGATATAGAGGATGGTAATAACAGCTCTGTATATATAGAGGGGGGGGGGGGGCTGTGTATATATAGAGGATGGTAATAACAGCTCTGTATATATAGAGGGGGGGGGCTGTGTATATATAGTGGATGGTAATAACAGCTCTGTATATATAGAGGGGGGGGGCTGTGTATATATAGTGGATGGTAATAACAGCTCTGTTTCTATCTTTGCAGATGACACCAAGCTTTGTAGCACGGTACAGTCTATAGAGGAGGTGTATATAGAGGGGGGCTGTGTATATAGAGGGGGGGCTGTGTATATAGAGGGGGGGCTGTTTATATAGAGGGGGGGGGGGCTGTGTATATATAGTGGATGGTAATAACAGCTCTGTTTGTATCTTTGCAGATGACACCAAGCTTTGTAGCACGGTACAGGCTATAGAGGAAGTGTATATAGAGGGGGGCTGTGTATATAGAGGGGGGCTGTGTATATATAGAGGAGGTGTATAGGTTACAAGATGACTTGGATAGACTAAGTGTCTGGGCATCCACTTGGCAAATGAGGTTCAATGTGGATAAATGTAAAGTTCTGCATCTGGGTACTAATAACCTGCAGCATCGTATGTCTTAGGGGGGCTGTGTATATAGAGGGGGGGCTGTGTATATAGAGGGAGGGGCTGTGTATATAGAGGGGGGCTGTGTATACTAATAACCTGCATGCATTGTATGTCTTAGGGGGGATTAAACTGGCAGAGTCACTGGTAGAGAAGGATCTGGGTGACTTGTAGATCACAGACTACAGAATAGCACAATGTCAGGCTGCTGCTTACAAAGCCGGCAGGATATTGTCATGTATCAAAAGAGGCATGGACTCAAGGGACAGGGACATAATACTCCCCCTTTATAAATCATTGGTACGGCCTCACCTGGAATATGCTGTTCAGTTTTGGTCACCTGTCCATAAAAGGGACACTGCGGAGCTGGAAAGGGGGCAGAGACGCGCGACTAAACTAATATGGGGCATGGAACATCTTAGCTATGAGGAGCGATTAAAGGAGTTACAATTGTTTAGTCTTGAGAAGAGACGTTTAAGGGGGGATATGATAAACGTATATAAGTATATTAATGGCCCATACAAAAAATATGGAGAAAAACTGTTCCAGGTTAAACCCCCCCAAAGGACGAGGGGGCACTCCCTCCGTCTGGAGAAGAAAAAGCTTAGTCTCAAGGGGCGACACGCCTTCTTTACCATGAGAACTGTGAATTTATGGAACAGTCTACCTCAGGAACTGGTCACAGCAGGAAAAATTAACAGCTTTAAAACAGGATTAGATACATTCCTGGAACAAAATAACATTAATGCTTATGAAGAAATATAAAATCCCATCACTTCCCCAATATCGCGCCACACTCCTACCCCTTAATTCCCTGGTTGGACTTGATGGACATATGTCTTTTTTCGACCGTACTAACTATGTAACCATGTAACTATGGCCCCTGACTACCATTCCAAACAAATTCACTCTTCAAAAGTTCAATGGCGCTCCTCCTCTTCTAAACATTGTAGTTTGACCGCAGGGCACTTGACGTCCACACATGGGGTATTTCCCTACTCAGAAGAAATGGGGTTACAAATTTTGGGGGGTATTGTCTGCTATTAACCCTTGCAAAAATGTGAAACTTGGGGGGAAACACACATTTTAGTGAGAAAAAAAAATGTTAGTTTTTTTTACATATGCATAAGTCGTGAAACCCCTGTGGGGTATTAAGGCTCACTTTATTCCTTGTTACATTCCTCAAGGGGTCTAGTTTCCAAAATGGTATGCCATGTGTTGTTTTTTCTTGCTGTTTTGGCACCATAGGGGCTTCCTAAATGCGACATGCCCCCCGACCAAAATTTGCTCTCAAGAAGCCAAATATAACTCCTTCTCTTCTGAGCATTGTAGTTCACCCGTAGTGCACTTCAGGTCAATTTATGGGGTACCTCCATACTCAGAAGAGATGGGGTTACAAATTTTGGGGGGTATTTTCTGCTATTAACCCTTGCAAAAATTAGAAATTTGGGGGGAAACACACATTTTAGGGCTTCCTAAATGCAACATGCCCCCCAAAAACCATTTCAGAAAAACGTACTCTCCAAAATCCCCTTGTCGCTCCTTCGCTTCTGAGCCCTCTACTGCGCCCGCCGAACAATTTACATAGACATATGAGGTATGTGCTTACTCGAGAGAAACTGGGCTACAAATACAAGTATACATTTTCTCCTTTTTCCCCTTGTAAAAATTCTAAAATTGGGTCTACAAGAACATGCAAGTGTAAAAAATGAAGATTGTGAATTTTCTCCTTCACTTTGCTGCTATTCCTGTGAAACACCTAAAGGGTTAAAACGCTGACTTAATGTCATTTTGAATACTTTGGTGGGTGCAGTTTTATAATGGGGTCTTTTATGGGGTATTTCTAATATGAAGACCCTTCAAATCCACTTCAAACCTGAACTGGTCCCTGAAAAATAGTGAGTTTGAAAATTTTGTGAAAAATTGGAAAATTGTTGCTGAAATTTGAAGCCCTCTGATGTCTTCCAAAAGTAAAAACTTGTCAATTTTATAATGCAAACATAAAGTAAACATAATGGAAATGTGAATTAAAAAAAAATTGATTTGTAATATCCATTTTCCTTACAAGCAGAGAGCTTTAAAGTTAGAAAAATGCAAAATTTTAAATTTTTTCATCAAATTTGGGGATTTTTCACCAAGAAAGGATGCAAGTTACCACAAAAATTGACCACTATGTTAAAGTAGAATATGTCACGAAATCTCGGAATCAGAATGATAAGTAAAAGCATTCCAGAGTTATTAATGTTTAAAGTGACAGTGGTCAGATGTGCAAAAAATGGCCGGGTCCTAAGGTGTAAAATGGCCTGGTCCTTAAGGGGTTAAAGGGGTACTCCCTTGGAAAACATTTTTTTTTAAAAATCAACTGGTGCCAGAAAGTTAAACAGATTTGTAAATTACTTCTATTAAAAAATCTTAATCCTTCCAGTACTTTTTATGAGCTATATACTACAGAAGAAATGCCTATCTTTTGAGATTTCTCTGAAATCATGACCACAGTGCTCTCTGCTGACCTCTGCTGTCCATTTTAGCAACTGTCCAGAGCAGGAGAAAATCCCCATAGCAAACTTATGCTGCTCTGGACAGTTCCTAAAATGGACAGCAGAGGTCAGCAGAGAGCACCGTGGTCGTGATTTCAGAGAAATCTCAAAAGATAGGCATTTCCTCTGTAGTATATAGCTCATAAAAAGTACTGGAAGGATTAAGATTTTTTAATAGAAGTCATTTACAAATCTGTTTAACTTTCTGGCACCAGTTGATTTAAAAAAAAAAAAAGTTTTCCACGGGAGTACCCCTTTAAGGGCTAACGCGTTTACGTCTTTTCCTTATTCTCTCCTTACAATTGTATCACGTGCTGGAATCGCTGAATGCCGTCTATGAACATTGTATTGAAGATTATGGTCGGCGGGCTGAGACAAGAATCTCGTCTTATAGATGATCTCAGACATCGCCTGGTTCATCATCTCGGATCCTGCCGGGGCAAGTCTGAAGAAACTGGATAGAAAAGATGCTGGAAGGGCACAAGGAGGTCCTTATAGCCAATATATACTGGTATATAGAGAGAGCGTATCCTTTGGATTCTGTAGCTTCACTAATGAACATCTATGTATTACAAAATGCATGTGACATCAGGTTTTATACTCCAGTCCAGTGTTTCCCAACCAGGGTGCCTCCAGCTGTTGCAAAACTACAACTCCCAGCATGCTGGGAGTTGTAGTTTTGCAACAGCTGGAGGCACCCTGGTTGGCAAACACTGCTTTAGTCACATCGAAAGCTGCATTCAAGTAGGACGTTTCACTGCCGCCCCCTGCTGGTTCAGTATATGTACACAGCACGATCTGGTGGATTATAGGAAATGTAGTGCTTAGTGTAAGGATATGTTCACACTGAGGAATTGGCGAGGAACTCTCGCTTAAAAATTCTGCTGCTAAATTTCCCTTTTTTTTTTCCAAGTGGAATTTGCGTGGAATTCACATGGAAATTGTGCAGAATTGACGCAGAATTCCGCACAGATTTTCCTCTGTAGCATTCAGCAGCTAATAAGTACTGGAAGGATTAAGATTTTTTTAATAGAAGTAATTTACAAATATGTTTAACTTTCTGGCACCAGTTGATTTAAAAAAAGAAAAAAAAATAGTTTTTCCACCGGAGTACCCCTTTAAGATTTTTAAGTAATTTATAAATCTGTTTAACTTTCTGTCATCAGTTGATAAAAAAAAAAACATGTTTTCCAGTGGAGTACCCCTTTAAATGATTCACCAACAGCTAATCCTTCCAGTACTTATCAGCTGCTGTATGCTCCACAGGAAGTTCATTTCTTTTTGAATTTCCTGTCTGTCTGACCACAGTGCTCTCTGCTGACACCTCAGTGTCATTTTGTGTCAGACAATGTGTCGCAGTAAAAAAAAAAACGGAGTACCCTTTTAAATCTAGAGACTGAGGATCCATACAGATCTAATACTTTTCAGAGCTGATGGTTTGCCACAGTTGCATCTAGTCTAGGCAATCCTCCATGAACAGTCCAGTATGATACATGTTATTTGCAACACTCATAAGATATAGTGGAAAACACCTTTCATAAATCTATGAATGTAGCAGAGGCGAGTTTGTTGTGTGTCACTTTATACCAGTGGGCTCCAACCTGCGGACCTCCAGATGTTGCAAAACTACAACTCCCGGCATGCCCGGACAGCCAAAGGCTGTCCGGGCATGCTGGGAGTTGTAGTTTTGCAACATCTGGAGGTCCGCAGGTTGGAGACCACTGCTATATACCATGATATCATGTGACATCTGAGGCTTTACACAGGACTGCATGTTAGCCGACTGCATCATATTCTCTTATGATATCACAGGAGAAGCCATAACAAACTCCGCTCTGCTACATCTGTCACCTGCCTACACAGGTAACTACACAGGTAGCATCTCTCCTTTTTTTTCTTCCAGCTATCAATCTCCTTCCTGTCTTTAGGCGCATCCCGTGTAATAGTCGCTAATGACAGAGTAATTGGCCATTAGCCTCTGCAGTGTCATCCTGGCCCCCGGGGCCCCAAGTGAACAGCTGGATGGACACTGAGACTTTATCTGCAATCAGGAGACATTACAGGAGGTTCTCAGGTTTATTACCACAACACGATGTGACGAGAGGAATTCACACAATACAATAACATCCCATACAAATCTACACAACACAATCACATCCCATATAAATCCATGCAACATAATAACATCCTATACAAATCCATACAACACAATAACATCCGATACAAATCTACACAACACAATCACATCCTATACGAATCTATACAACACAATCACATCACATACGAATCTATACAACACAATCACATCCTATACGAATCTATACAACACAATCACATCCCATACAAATCTACACAACACAATCACATCCTATACGAATCTATACAACACAATCACATCCCATACAAATCTATACAACACAATCACATCCTATACGAATCTATACAACACAATCACATTCCATATAAATCCATGCAACATAATAACATCCCATACAAATCTACACAACACAATCACATCCCATACAAATCTATACAGCACAATCACATCCCATATAAATCCATGCAACATAATAACATCCTATACAAATCCATACAACACAATAACATCCCATACAAATCTACACAACACAATCACATCCCATACGAATCTATACAGCACAATCACATCCCATATAAATCCATGCAACATAATAACATCCTATACAAATCCATACAACACAATAACATCCGATACAAATCTACACAACACAATCACATCCTATACGAATCTATACAACACAATCACATTCCATATAAATCCATGCAACACAATCACATCCCATACGAATCTATACAACACAATCACATCCTATACGAATCTATACAACACAATAACATCCCATACAAATCCATACAACACAATCACATCTCATACGAATCTATACAGCACAATCACATCCCATATAAATCCATGCAACATAATAACATCCTATACAAATCCATACAACACAATAACATCCCATACAAATCCATACAACACAATCACATCCCATACGAATCCATACAACACAATCACATCCCATACAACACAATCACATCCCATACGAATCCATACAGCATAATCTCATCCCATACAAATGCACACAACACAATCACATCCCATACAAATCTATACAACACAATCACATCCCATACAAATCAATACAACATAATCACATCCCATACAAATCCACACAACACAATCACATCCCGTACAAATCCACACAACACAATCACATCCCATACAAATCCACACAACACAATCACATCCCGTACAAATCCACACAACACAATAGCATCCGATATAAAATCCACACAACACAATTACATCCCATACGAATCTATACAACACAATCACATCCCGTACAAATCCACACAACACAATCACATCCCATACAAATCCATACAACACAATAACATCCCATACAAATCCACACAACACAATCACATCCCGTACAAATCCACACAACACAATCACATCCAATACAAATCCACACAACACAATCACATCCAATACAATCCTGCTCAGTTCATTGGATGTTGGGAGTATTTATTTCTGAACATACTGGTTGACCCAGCTTTTCCAGGATCAAATATGATACATATGATATATACAGTGATGTGATGATATGATGTATACACTGATGTGATGATATGATGTATATACAGTGATGTGATGATATGATGTATACAGTGATGTGATGATATAATGTATACAGTGATGTGATGATATGATGTATACAGTGAGGTGATGATATGATGTATACACTGATGTGATATGATGTATACAGTGATGTGATATGATGTATACACTGATGTGATGATATGATGTATACAGTGAGGTGATGATATGATGTATACACTGATGTGATGATATGATGTATACAGTGAGGTGATGATATGATGTATATACAGTGATGTGATGATATGATGTATACACTGATGTGATGATATGATGTATACAGTGATGTGATGATATGATGTATACAGTGAGGTGATGATATGATGTATACACTGATGTGATATGATGTATACAGTGATGTGATATGATGTATACACTGATGTGATGATATGATGTATACAGTGAGGTGATGATATGATGTATACAGTGAGGTGATGATATGATGTATACACTGATGTGATGATATGATGTATACAGTGAGGTGATGATATGATGTATACAGTGATGTGATGTATACACTGATGTGATGATATGATGTATACACTGATGTGATGATATGATGTATACACTGATGTGATGATATGATGTATATACAGTGATGTGGTGATATGATGTATATACAGTGATGTGGTGATATGATGTATACAGTGATGTGATGATATGATGTATATACAGTGATGTGATGATATGATGTATACACTGATGTGATGATATGATGTATACAGTGATGTGATGATATGATGTATACAGTGATGTGGTGATATGATGTATATACAGTGATGTGATGATATGATGTATACACTGATGTGATGATATGATGTATATACAGTGATGTGATGATATGATGTATACACTGATGTGGTGATATGATGTATACACTGATGTGATATAATGTATACACTGATTTGATGATATGATGTATACATTGATGTGATGATATGATGTATATACAGTGATGTGATGATATGATGTATATACACTGATGTGATGATATGATGTATACACTGATGTGATGATATGATGTATACACTGATGTGATGATATGATGTATACATTGATGTGATGATATGATGTATACAGTGATGTGATGATATGATGTATATACAGTGATGTGATGATATGATGTATATACAGTGATGTGATGATATGATGTATACATTGATGTGATGATATGATGTATATACAGTGATGTGATGATATGATGTATATACAGTGATGTGATGATATGATGTATATACAGTGATGTGGTGATATGATGTATACACTGATGTGATGATATGATGTATACACTGATGTGATGATATGATGTATACACTGATGTGATGATATGATGTATATACAGTGATGTGATGATATGATGTATACACTGATGTGATGATATGATGTATATACTGATGTGATGATATGATGTATACAGTGATGTGATGTATATACACTGATGTGATGATATGATGTATACACTGATGTGATATGATGTATACACTGATGTGTTGATATGATGTATACACTGATGTGATGATATGATGTATATACAGTGATGTGATGATATGATGTATATACAGTGATGTGGTGATATGATGTATACAGTGATGTGGTGATATGATGTATACAGTGAGGTGATGATATGATGTATACACTGATGTGATGATATGATGTATACAGTGAGGTGATGATATGATGTATACACTGATGTGATGATATGATGTATACAGTGATGTGATGATATGATGTATATACAGTGATGTGATGATATGATGTATACACTGATGTGATGATATGATGTATATACAGTGATGTGATGATATGATGTATATACAGTGATGTGATGATATGATGTATACACTGATGTGATGATATGATGTATACAGTGATGTGATGATATGATGTATACAGTGATGTGATGATATGATGTATACACTGATGTGATGATATGATGTATATACAGTGATGTGATGATATGATGTATACACTGATGTGATGATATGATGTATACACTGATGTGATGATATGATGTATATACAGTGATGTGATGATATGATGTATATACAGTGATGTGATGATATGATATAAACAGTGATGTGGTGATATGATGTATACACTGATGTGATGATATGATGTATATACAGTGATGTGATGATATGATGTATACAGTGATGTGATGATATGATGTATACAGTGATGTGATATGATGTATACAGTGATGTGATGATATGATGTATACAGTGATGTGATATGATGTATACAGTGATGTGATATGATGTATACACTGATGTGATGATATGATGTATACACTGATGTGATGATATGATGTATACAGTGATGTGATATGATGTATACAGTGATGTGATATGATGTATACACTGATGTGATGATATGATGTATACACTGATGTGATGATATGATGTATACACTGATGTGATGATATGATGTATACACTGATGTGATATGATGTATACAGTGATGTGATGATATGATGTATACAGTGATGTGATGATATGATGTATACACTGATGTGATGATATGATGTATATACAGTGATGTGATGATATGATGTATACAGTGATGTGATGATATGATGTATACACTGATGTGATGATATGATGTATACACTGATGTGACGATATGATGTATACAGTGATGTGGTGATATGATGTATACAGTGAGGTGATGATATGATGTATACACTGATGTGATGATATGATGTATATACAGTGATGTGGTGATATGATGTATATACAGTGATGTGATGATATGATGTATACAGTGATGTGATGATACGATGTATACACTGATGTGATGATATGATGTATATACAGTGATGTGATGATATGATGTATACACTGATGTGATGATATAATGTATACACTGATGTGATATGATGTATACAGTGATGTGATGATACGATGTATACACTGATGTGATGATATGATGTATATACACTGATGTGATGATATGATGTATACACTGATGTGATGATATAATGCATACACTGATGTGATATGATGTATACAGTGATGTGATGATACGATGTATACACTGATGTGATGATATGATGTATACAGTGATGTGATGATATGATGTATACACTGATGTGATGATATGATGTATATACAGTGATGTGATGATATGATGTATATACAGTGATGTGATGATATGATGTATACACTGATGTGATGATATGATGTATACAGTGATGTGATGATATGATGTATACACTGATGTGATATGATATGATGTATACAGTGATGTGATCTGATGTGATATGATGTATACACTGATGTGATCTGATGTGATGATATAATGTATACACTGATGTGATGATATGATGTATACACTGATGTGGTGATATGATGTATACACAGATGTGATATGATGTATACAGTGATGTGGTGATATGATGTATACACTGATGTCATGATATGATGTATACACTGATGTGATGATATGATGTATACACTGATGTGATGTATACACTGATGTGATGATATGATGTATACACTGATGTGATGATATGATGTATACACTGATGTGATGATATGATGTATATACAGTGATGTGGTGATATGATGTATATACAGTGATGTGGTGATATGATGTATACACTGATGTGATGATATGATGTATACAGTGATGTCATGATATGATGTATACACTAATGTCATGATATGATGTATACACTGATGTGATGTGATGTATACACTGATGCGATCCTTCCTGTTCAGGTGCTGCCAGGTGTCAGCTCTTGTCTATGGACCCTTTTCATGTAGACATTCCCTGACAATCCTGGACATGTCTGGGATATAAAACTTTCCCGGAGAGGATCCGTGTATGGCGGGGAGCTGGAAGGTAAGTCATGCAGTCATTATGCCATGTTACGACAGGGATAAAGCTCTGCTGAACAGGAACAGTGTAGCCTGCAGGAGATACACACCGCACAACCCCAACACAACATGTCTGTGCCGACAACCCCATCATGTCCTGACAGCTCCCCGTCCTCTTCAGGAACATCAGAGGGAACCGGGGCTGTATATGATGTGGTGGGCAGTGCAGGCCCATTATCAGGGCCAGATTAAGGCTGCCTGGAAGACGGAGCACTTCATTATGATGGCCCCCCCGACAGTTCCCCCACATTAGGTGCAGTATAGTCCCTGCACATTAGGTTGGCAGTACAGTTCCCCCCACATTAGGTTGGCAGTACAGTTCCCCCCACATTAGGTGCATTACAGTTCCCCCCCACATTAGGGGCAGTACAGTTCCCTCCCACATTAGGTGCAGTACAGTTCCCCCCCCCCTCACATTAGGTGCAGTACAGTTCCCCCCCACATTAGGTGCAGTACAGCTCCCCATTGTTAGGATTCGGCTAGCTGGATGTGGATCATCTGTGTCAGCGAGGGATTGGCGTGGACCGTGCTGGTGGACCGGTTCTAGGTTGCTACTGGTTTTCACCAGAGCCCGCCGCAAAGCGGGATGGTCTTGCTGCGGCGATAGCAACCAGGTCGTATCCACCGGCAACGGCTCAACCTCGCTGACTGCTGAGAAGGCGTGGGACAGAAGGACTAGGCAGAGGCAAGGTCAGACGTGGCAGAAGGTCGGGGGCAGGCGGCAAGGTTCGTAGTCAATGGCAATAGCAGAAGGTTTGGAACACAGGCTTAGGACAACACTAACGCTTTCTCTGGCACAAGGCAACAAGATCCGGCAAGGAAGGAAAGGGGAAGTGAGGTTATATACACAGGGAGCAGGTGGAAGCTAATTTGACTGATTGGGCCAGGCACCAATCACTGGAGAGCTGGCGCGCGCGCGCGCGCCCTAGAGAGCGGAGCCGCGCGCGCCAGAACATGACAGCCGGGGACCGGGACAGGTAAGTGGCTTGGGATGCGATTCGCGAGCGGGCGCGTCCCGCTATGCGAATCGCATCCCCATCGTGAATGAAAGTGCAGCGCTCCCGGTCAGCGGGTCTGACCGGGGCGCTGCAGAAAGGAGAACGCCGCAAGCGCTCCGGGGAGGAGCAGGGACCCGGAGTGCTCGGCGTAACACCCACATTAGGTGCAGTACAGTTCCCCCACAGACATACAGCCTTCAGCCATATACAGTGTATGGCTGGAGGCTGTATGCCTGTTTTCCTCAGTGTTCTGACCACCGCGCCTCCGGTCTGGGGGCCCGGGGTATGGGCCATAGCAGTAGGTCCCGGGACCGTAGGAGCGGAGGTCGGAACACTGAAGATGACGTGCCGCTGGTCACTTACCATGTTCGCGCGTCCTCCTCTCTGCTCCGCTTTTCTCTAATGGGCGCAGGCACGGGATGACAGTGACGTCCCTGCATGCGCTATCTCCCGGCGGCCCCTGAGTTTTTCAAGTTAACTCGGGGGCTGTTGCAGAGAGATAACCGTCGGGACATCCTTGTGTCCAGAATTTTTTTTTCGGGACACAGGGATGTCCCGAATGTGACGGGGGCCCCCTGTGGGCCCGGAGCAGGCACTCCATGAGCGCCAATGATGATCAGGCCCTGCCCATTACAGCGCCATTCCTCTAATCCAGCATTAACAGGGGCACAAAGTGTGGACCAAGCTTTATCAATCGACCGCAGAGCACACGGATCAATGGGGTTCTATGAAACCACATTGATCTGTATGAGGAATCTAATGATTCCTCCTAAAAGTCCCCTAAGTGTAAAAAAAAAAAAAAAAAAAGTTGAATAAAAACTTTAAAATAACACCCATTAACCCTTTCCTTATTAAAAGTTTAAATCACCCCCCTTTTCCCAAATTCCATATAAAAAGTATGTAACCATAATAATGTGTTAATGTCCAAACTATAAAATGATATTGTTAATTAAACCACACGGTCAATGGCGTACACGCAAAAAAAAATACCAAGGTCCAAGATAGCGTATTTTTGGTCAAGATAGCGTATGATGGCAAAAAATAAGCCATCATATGGATTTTTACGTGTAAAATTGAAAGGATTATGATTTTTAAAAGGTGATGAGGAAAAACCAAAAGTGGAAAAACGCTTGGTGCTTAAGTGGTTAAACTCACCTGGGGCAAGTAATAGGTTTGGGCAATATAAAAATCACACCTGAAAGCCGATAGAAAACGAGAGAAGTTCACTTAGTCTTTGCATTGTGTGTCTGTGTCACTAACAATGGACAACAGAGAGGAGAGGAGAACTGTCTGAGGACTTGAGAACCAAAATTGTGGAAATATATCAACAATCTCAAGGTTACAAGTCCATCTCCAGAGATATAGATTTGCCTTTGTCCACAGTGCACAACATAATCAAGAAGTTTGCAACCCATGGCACTGTAGATAATCTCCCTGGGCGTGGACGGAAGAGAAAAATTGATGAAAGGTGTCAACACAGGATAGTCCGGATGGTGGATAAGCAGCCCCAAACAAGTTCCAAAGATATTCAAGCTGTCCTGCAGGCTCAGGGAGCATCAGTGTCAGCGCAAACTATCCGTCGAAATTTAAATGAAATGAAACGCTATGGAGGAGACCCAGGAGGACCCCACTATGGAGGAGACCCAGGAGGACCCCACTATGGAGGAGACCCAGGAGGACCCCACTGCTGACACAGAGACATAAAAAAGCAAGAATACATATTGCCAAAATGAACTTGAGTAACCAAAATCCTTCTATCTTGTGGACAGATGAGACCAAGATAGAGCTTTTTGGTAAAGCCCATCATTCTACTGTTTACTGAAAACTGAATGTGGCCTACAAAGAAAAGAACACAGTACCTACAGTGAGATATGGTGGAGGTCAGTGATGTTTTGGGGTTGTTTTGCTGCTTCTGGCACTGGGGGCTTGGAATGTGTACAAGACATCATGAAATCTGACGATTACCAATGGATTTTGGGTCGCACTGTACAGCCCAGTGTCAGAAAGCTGGGTTTGAGTCCGAGATCTTGGGTCTTCCAGCAGGACAATGACCCCAAACATACGTCAAAAAGCCCCAGAAATGGATGGCAACAAAGCGCTGGAGAGTTCTGAAGTGTCAGCAATGAGTCCAGATCTAAATCCCATTGATCACCTGTGGAGAGATCTTATAATTACTGTTGGGAAAAGGCGCCTTCCAATAAGCATGAAGTGGTATTTCCTGTTTGACTTTTCTTTTTTTGACTACAAATCCCATAATTCCATTTTCCTCCCTCCCACACATCAGCCACCCCACCCATTGAAACATAAATGAGCTGCATCCATTCAAAAGACCTGGTGTTTTCAATCAGGGTGCCTACAGCTGTTGCATTAGTTGCAGATTGATCTCTCTCCCACCAAGCGATCCCTCCACCCATTGAAGCAGACAGGCTCCCTGTCATTAGCTGACTAGTGATGTCAGGTCTCGGCCACATTGCAACCTGGGAAAAATCTCAGACAACAGTCATTTTGTATGCTGTTAAAAATAAATATTGGGGTGAAAATCACATAAGAATTGTGAGAAAACCGTCACACACAGGTACAGACAATATATTATGAACTATACTACCTTTACAGCCCCTGTAGCAGAGTCAAATAAAAAAAATACCTGGAATACCCCTTTAAGTTAAGGGTGCCAATAATTTTGTCCAGACCATTTTTGGAGTTTGGTGACATTATGTCAAATTAGCTTTTTTCCTCCCTTTTATGGTTTAAATTCCAATACACACAAAGTGAATGAACATGTGTATAGCAAAACATGTGTTACTGCAATCCTTTCCTGTGAGAAATACAAAATTTTCGTAAAAAATTTCAGGGGTGCCATGACTGTAGATGTCCGGCCAAACGTGATAATCTTCCTTTTATTCTAGGAGACATTTCACCTATGTTCTACAGATTGGTGGGGGTCCCATTGGTCTGGCTTATACCAATCAGCATGGTATTCCGTATCCTGCCAATAGGGGATAACATGCTGAGATGGGAATACTCTGTTAAGGTGGGGTAACACATGCAGTATTTTCCTACATATTTCCAATGACTTCAATGGGTGGGAAAATACGCAGCAGCAAATACGCAACTAAATACGGAACATGTGACCCTATCCTAAAAGCTCAAAAGAGAAACATTGGCTGGACCCACTGAGGGTCTCCCAACTCTCCCCCTGACAGATAAAGTCAGAACTTATGGAGGCACTCTGGTTGGAAAACACTGCCCTAGAGATAAGCTGCTGCCAAAACAGTCTCTGGTAGTGACTAAAACACATGACTTGAGCGTCCAAGTGCATGGGGGGAGGATAACAGCTACAGATGGTGCATATTTGTATTTATTTCAGGATGGGTGGAGCACCGGTACATCTATGGCCGCCCTGGCCAGACATGACTCCATCATTGCCAGACAAGTCAGGAGTGTCCTCCAGTCTCCCCGTCACTTCAGCGCAATTATCAATATGGATTAGCTCAAACACAAACTTCACTTTTCGACCCTACGAAAACAAAAAGACGGCCAAGGCGGCTGGGTCTCCGAGGATCCGCTAGCTGATGTGTCCTAACACATTGGAGCTGATAACATCTCAGTTATCTTCAGCTTCTGTCCAGACTTGTCTGTTTTGGGTTATTTAATTTTATATATATATATTTTTTTTTCTTGAAAGGAAATGATTTGCCCAAACAATTAGATTTTCCCACCCATCATCCCCCCATCTCCCCCCCTTCTTTCTACCATACATTCCAGTCTGTACAAAGATGACTAAACTCAACTTGCCTTTCATTGTAATCATCAGATCCGAGCGAAAAAGCCACCAAGAAGCTCCGGAGAGAGGGATGAGGGGATGGAGCCGCAGGCTGTTAATTCTTTTTGCACTCCTACCAGGCAGCTGTATTTGTGTCCTGGGACAGGTTCGGACAAGATAGCGCCACGGCGGTGATAATAATGTGTCTGTCATCCTACTCTGGCATGTAGGATCTTGCAAACCGCAAATACCGTTAACTGGCTTGAGTGAATCTGTTACGACAGATCCTGGAAATAATGCAGGGATTGCAGTACATATCTGAGAGGTTCAGTAACCAGCATGAATAATTTTACCTTCTTTGGTGCTATCCTAAAAGAGCTTAGGTGAGGATGTGAGAATAATGGTCACAAGCAAGTCCTGTGTGCTATAAAGGCAGGTCCATCTATGAACATCACTTACCAATGTATACATAGAATCAGTGCGCATCAATATCAGTCATTATGTATATACATTACATCCTGTATTATTCTCCAGAGCGGTACTCACTATTCTGCTGGTGAGGTCACTGTGTACATACATTACATTACTTATCCTGTACTGATCCTGAGTTATATCCTGTATTATACTCCAGAGCTGTACTCACTATTCTGCTGGTGAGGTCACTGTGTACATACATTACATTACTTATCCTGTACTGATCCTGAGTTATATCCTGTATTATACTCCAGAGCTGTACTCACTATTCTGCTGGTGAGGTCACTGTGTACATACATTACTTATCCTTTACTGATCCGGAGTTATATCCTGTATTATACTCCAGAGCTGCACTCACTATTCTGCTGGTGAGGTCACTGTGTACATACATTACATTACTTATCCTGTACTGATCCTGAGTTATATCTTGTATTATACTCCAGAGCTGTACTCACTATTCTGCTGGTGGGGTGACTGTGTACATACATTACATTACTTATCCTGTACTGATCCTGAGTTATATTCTGTATTATACTCCAGAGCTGTACTCACTATTCTGCTGGTGAGATCACTGTGTACATACATTACATTACTTATCCTGTACTGATCCTGAGTTATATCCTGTATTATACTCCAGAGCTGCACTCACTATTCCGCTGGTGAGGTCACTGTATACTTACATTACATTACTTATCCTGTACTGATCCTGAGTTATATCCTGTATTATATTCCAGAGCTGTACTCACTATTCTGCTGGTGAGGTCACTGTGTACATACATTACTTATCCTGTACTGATCCTGAGTTATATCCTGTATTATATTCCAGAGCTGTACTCACTATTCTGCTGGTGAGATCACTGTGTACATACATTACATTACTTATCCTGTACTGATCCTGAGTTATATCTTGTATTATACTCCAGAGCTGTACTCACTATTCTGCTGGAGGAGTCACTGTGTACATACATTACATTACTTATCCTGTACTGATCCTGAGTTATATCCTGTATTATATTCCAGAGCTGTACTCACTATTCTGCTGGTGAGGTCACTGTCTACATACATTACATTACTTATCCTGTACTGATCCGAAGTAACATTTCTTCTATATTGGGAGGGAACATTCATCTCTTATATTTGGAATCTGCAGATATACGATGCTGTGATCTTATGTGTGGATAATCAGGTTGGTGCATAGAATCAGGGAAACCATAGCAGCAGCCCGGATATAAGCATTGGTGCTGCTCCTGTTGTGTATACATCGCACAAGTCTCTGCACACAATAGATCTGTCTACAAGCTGACAAACTACCCTGCACCTGCTGTGTTGTCCCAGCGCACAGACCTGTAATTATACCCGGGGGGGGGCAGAGGCCCAAAACATCTCAACTATTCTCAGGGTATCCAGAGCATCTTCTGCTGCAGATCCTGAAACCCGTAACCAACCTACAACACATGGGACACGGCACAGGGGATGTATATGTGGTGGCCCAGTACGGGAGATGTTACTCCGTACCCTTGCTGCCCTGTCAGGCAGCCTCCTGTAGTGTCCCCTGCCCCCCCCCCCCCCCCCTGCATCTGTTTATTTTAATTGTATATAATCCCTATGTTATATATGTAAGCGTGTTTTACCTTTAAGACTGTTTACCATGTGATTTGTCATGTGATTGTTACCCAGGAGGTATCAGTGACCAGGTGACCAATGGGACCCCACCAATGCCTCCTCCCTATAAGCCCTGGGTGGAGCCTCTGCTCTCTTAGTCTTTGCTGAGGTCCAGTAAAGTCGAGCCTAAGTGAGTGTCCAGAGTCATAGGAGCCTCAAGTCCAGTCTGCAGCCACAAGTTACAAACCTGTCACAGTCTTGTCAGTTACAAGTCAGTCAAGTCAAAGTCATTAGTGATGAGCGGCATTGCCCATATTCGAATTTGCGATATTTCGTGAAAAAATTGATGATTATTCGTATTATATTCGCAAGTTTCGCATATTCGAGGAAGAAAACAGTGAGGGGGGGCAACATTACTACTGGTTGCTAGGGATGTTGTTGATAACCTCTGACAAGTGTATTTGCATCATTCTAATTGGCCCACAAGTGAAAAGAAGGAATATGCAAATATGCGGAAAAAAGTGAATATTCGTAATTTCGGATATATAGTGAATACATTCGCAATATTCGCGAATTTGTGATATTTGCAATAAAAATTCGAAATGCGAATATTCGCGCCCAACACTAAAAGTCATCTGTCTAGTCAACGTGGCCTGCACTAAATTGTCCACCTCTACTACAAGTCCCAGCAAGCCCTTAAGGTCTCTGAAGTCACTGGTCACCTCCGTGGGCCTGGCTGAACTGTATAGACTTTTCCACCTGTCTAACGGTAAAGCTACCGTTGTCCGTAACTTGGTGTCGGTGTGGAGTAATTACTGCCCCCCATGCCTAGCCCAGGATCCAGCTGTATACCTTCAGGTGGTATTGAGAATAAACCGCGCCCTGGCGTCACGAAAACAAGGGGTTAATGCCATCTGCCCCTAGGGTAATTCTATCTGCCCTTTTCATCACACCCCATACCACATATATAGCATAGCAACTGTATATGTCTGGAGAAAACCAGGTACTGACCATCACCTGCCCAATACCATCCCTACAGTGATCATGGTGGGGGCAGCATCATGTCTGGAGGAAACCAGGTACTGCCCATCCCCTGCCCAATACCATCCCTACAGTGATCATGGTGGGGGCAGCATCATGTCTGGAAGAAACCTGGCACTGCCCATCACCTGCCTAATACCATCCCTACAGTGATCATGGTGGGGGCAGCATCATGTCTGGAGGAAACCAGGCAATGCCCATCACCTGCCCAATACCATCCCTACAGTGATCATGGTGGGGGCAGCATCATGTCTGGGGGAAACAAGGCACTGCCCATCCCCTGCCCAATACCATCCCTACAGTGATCATGGTGGGGGCAGCATCATGTCTGGAGGAAACCAGGCACTGCCCATCACCTGCCCAATACCATCCCTACAGTGATCATGGTGGGGGCAGCATCATGTCTGGAGGAAACCAGGCACTACCCATCACCTGTCCAATACCATCCCTACAGTGATCATGGTGGGGGCAGCATCATGTCTGGGGGAACCAGGCACTGCCCATCGCCTGCCCAATACCATCCTTACAGTGATCATGGTGGGGGCAGCATCATGTCTGGAGGAAACCAGGCACTACCCATCACCTGTCCAATACCATCCCTACAGTGATCATAGTGGGGCAGCATCATGTCTGGGGGAAACCAGGCACTACCCATCACCTGTCCAATACCATCCCTACAGTGATCATGGTGGGGGCAGCATCATGTCTGGGGGAAACCAGGCACTACCCATCACCTGTCCAATACCATCCCTACAGTAATCATGGTGGGGGCAGCATCATGTCTGGGGGAAACTAGGCACTGCCCATCACCTGCCCAATACATCCCTACAGTGATCATGGTGGGGGCAGCACCATGTCTGGGGGAAACCAGGCACTGCCCATCACCTGCCCAATACCATCCCTACAGTGATCATGGTGGGGGCAGCATGATGTCTGGGGGAAACTAGGCACTAAGCCCTATGGACCTCAGACTGGGCAGAAGGTTCACACATGAGCGGCTTAATGAGAACTCTGTGAATTATGGGGTATTGAGTGCAGAAAGATTGGGAAGACCTACCAAATGCAGTGCATAAATGCTGGCTAAATTATTATTGTCATCTTGATGTGTATTTTTGTAGCTCATGATTTTAGAGCTAAAAAAAATGCATAAAAACAAGAAATAAAACATATCTATGACTTTTTCATCATCTATCTACCTCCACCATCCACTCATAAAATATACAATTTCCCTTAATTCTCCATGGCATATTTTCTAACTCCATCCTATTCCAGTACCGGTAGGATCCTCCATATAATCTCCAGGGATCTGTGGTTTTCCCCCTTGACCTTTACTCTTTGATAGTGACCAGACCATGAAACCATAAAGTCAAAGTGTTTGCTCTGTATTTAGGAAGATTATGCTCATAAAACAATCTTGACTGTAAGGATAAAGCAGTGATCGCTGTGAAGCTGGATACAAGCCCCAGCAGCTCCATGCAGCATCCCGTCCTTATAGATCCCAGCAAGAACACAGGCCCGGCATGTCCTTTCATGTATGCCAAGAATCTCTCTCCACTCAGGAGATGCACTATATACACGGCCCAGGTGCCAAAATCTTATTTACAATGTTTGCAGCACCTTCATCATTCCACATTAGCATCAGGAACGATTTACTGCCCAAACATATTCAAACCCAATTGGTGTTACTAGGTAAACAAACCATGAGGTATCTCCCAGGGTTTTACATGGCTATAGGGCGTGCAGAGATAGCTGATGCTCCTAGGTCCTGGTGCCTTAGGCTCCTCTGCCACATAAGACAACAGCAGAATTACAAATGGCACATGGTAGGTATGGGGCCCTGCTACAGATTGTGGCCCATAAGGCTTGTAAACCAGGCCTATATTGGATGAATTCAGAAGCATCTTCCCAGCTGTTCAGTGAGTGACAACCACTAGTGGCCATTGTATTGCCTATACATATCAAATGTTATGATATCAAATATGATATAAAATTACCTATAGACAAAGCAAGTCATAGAAACCTACTCCATCCTTTCCATTGCCTTGTGCCCACCCAGGGTGTAGGGAGACTGTGCAGATACCAGAACCACCATGGCACACTTGCTCGTTCTTGAATGCCTGTGTCTTGCTCTACCCCCTATAGTTTTGCATTTGGAATAAGTGTGTATGAGTTTTGCACGGAGTGTTTCTTATTTTATTTTCTTTCCTGTTGTGTAACCGGTGCGACACCACTTCTTGGGCTGTATCGTAACACAATACAACACAACACAATCCAATCACTGGTGAGGAGGGTCATCACTGTGGTCAGTGATTAGCAGAGCAGCCAGTGTGACCAGTGACTGGCAGAGCAGCCAGTGTGACCAATGATTGGCAAAGCAGCCAGTGTGACCAGTGACTGGCAGAGCAGCCAGTATGGCCAGCGATTGGCAGAGCAGCCAGTGTGACCAATGATTGGCAGAGCAGCCAGTGTGACCAGTGACTTACAGAGCAGCCAGTGTGACCAGTGATTGGCAGAACAGCCAGTGTGACCAATGATTGGCAGAGCAGCCAGTGTGACCAGTGACTTACAGAGCAGCCAGTGTGACCAGTGATTGGCAGAACAGCCAGTGTGGCCAGTGGTAGGGAGAGCAGCCAGTATGGCCAGTGATTGGCAGAGCAGCCAGTGTGGCCAGTGATTGGGAGAGCAGCCCGTGATTGGGAGAGCAGCCAGTGTGGCCAGTGGTAGGGAGAACAGCCAGTGTGGCCAGTGATAGGGAGAGCAGCCAGTATGGCCAGTAATAGGGAGAGCAGCCAGTGTGGCCAGTGGTAGGGAGAGCAGCCAGTGTGGCCAGTGATTGGGAGAGCAGCCAGAGTGGGCAGTGATAGGGAGAGCAGCCAGTGTGGCCAGTGGTAGGGAGAGCAGCCAGTGTGGCCAGTGGTAGGGAGAGCCGGCAGTGTGGCCAGTGGTAGGGAGAACAGCCAGTGTGGCCCGTGATAGGGAGAGCAGCCAGTGTGGCCAGTGGTAGGGAGAGCAGCCAGTGTGGCTAGTGATTGGGAGAGCAGCCATTTTGGCCAGTGGTAGGGAGAACAGCCAGTGTGGCCAGTGGTAGGGAGAGCCGCCAGTGTGGCCAGTGATAGAGAGAGCAGCCAGTGTGGCCAGTGATAGAGAGAGCAGCCAGTGTGGCCAGTGATTGTGAGAGCAGCCAGTGTGGCCAGTGGTAGGGAGAGGAGCCAGTGTTGCCAGTGGTAGGGAGAGCAGCCAGTGTGGCCAGTGATAGGGGGAGCAGCCAGTGTGGCAAGTGATAGAGAGAGCAGCCAGTGTGGCCAGTGGTAGGGAGAGCAGCCAGTGTGGTCAGTGATAGAGAGAGCAGCCAGTGTGGCCAGTGATTGGAAGAGCAGCCAGTGTGGCCAGTGGTAGGGAGAGGAGCCAGTGTGGCCAGTGATTGGGAGAGCAGCCAGTGTGGCCAGTGGTAGGGAGAGGAGCCAGTGTGGCCAGTGATTGGGAGAGCAGCCAGTGTGGCCAGTGATAGAGGGAGCAGCCAGTGTGGCCAGTGATAGAGAGAGCAGCCAGTGTGGCCAGTGATTGGAAGAGCAGCCAGTGTGGCCAGCGATAGGGAGAACAGCCAATGTGACCAGTGATAGGGAGAGCAGCCAGTGTGGCCAGTAATTGGGAGAGCAGCCAATGTGGCCAGTGATAGGGAGAGAAGCCAGTGTGGCCAGTGGTAGGGAGAGCAGCCAGTGTGGCCAGTGATTGGGAGAGCAGCCATTTTGGCCAGTGGTAGGGAGAACAGCCAGTGTGACCAGTGGTAGGGAGAGCAGCCAGTGTGGCCAGTGATAGAGAGAGCAGCCAGTGTGGCCAGTGATAGAGAGAGCAGCCAGTGTGGCCAGTGATTGGGAGAGCAGCCAGTGTGGCCAGTGGTAGGGAGAGCAGCCAGTGTGGTCAGTGATAGAGAGAGCAGCCAGTGTGGCCAGTGGTAGGGGGAGCAGCCAGTGTGGTCAGTGATAGAGAGAGCAGCCAGTGTGGCCAGTGATAGGGAGAGCAGCCAGTGTGGCCAGTGGTAGGGGGAGCAGCCAGTGTGGTCAGTGATAGAGAGAGCAGCCAGTGTGGCCAGTGATAGGGAGAGCAGCCAGTGTGGCCAGTGATTGGGAGAGCAGCCAGTGTGGCCAGTGATAGGGAGAGCAGCCAGTGTGGCCAGCGATTGGGAGAGCAGCCAGTGTGGCCAGTGGTAGGGAGAGGAGCCAGTGTAGCAAGTGGTAGTGAGAGCAGCCAGTGTGGCCAGCGATAGGGAGAACAGCCAATGTGACCAGTGATAGGGAGAGCAGCCAGTGTGGCCAGTGGTAGGGAGAGCAGCCAATGTGGCCAGTAATTGGGAGAGCAGCCAATGTGGCCAGTGATAGGGAGAGAAGCCAGTGTGGCCAGTGATAGGGAGAGAAGCCAGTGTGGCCAGTGATTGGGAGAGCAGCCAGTATGGCTAGTGACTAGGAGAGTAGCCACCGTGACCAGTGATGGGCAAAGCAGCCAGTGTGGCCAGTGATTGGTTGAACAGCCTTGTGTCCAGTGATTAGCAGGAAGTAGTGAGCTGCAGGAACCGGGCACCATTAGAACAGCAATGACCGTAGAACGGTAGATAGTTTTTTATTCACCCACATTTAGAGAATCAACATAGCCAAATCTCCTTATCTATGCAGGAATAGGACAAAGACAGTTCTTTGCTGTTCTCAAAATATCCTATCAGGCGAAAAACAATTCCATGTAACAGGACTGTACTGCAATACAGGGCCAAATAATACCAGAGGAACCTGTATTACTGTGTAACTACTCAGGGGCCTAGGAAAGCTGAATGACAACTTTTGCGGGCACTATACTGGCAGCCATATTGGTTGTCACACAGCTTTCCCAGAAAGCTAAAGTATATAACTAGTAGAATGACTTTACTCGTATCTCACTTGTTGATCTTTCTAACCAGTAAGATAAATCTCTATTATATGGAGGCATTCGGAGCGCGTTCTTTGTCCGTGTGCTGGATGCCACCGCGTCCCAACACAAAGGAAGGCATTCTAGGCTCAGAGGCTTAGCTATGATGTCATGGCCTTTGAAGTGGGATTTTCCTCATGTCAACTCTGCAAAAGCGCCTTGTCGTACTGCGCCTCAGGCAGGCAAACACAAATCAATGGAGCAGGTACCTGTTAACCTCAAGGAGGAAAAACAAATAAATCCATTATCTGTGCTGTGTGTAGTCAGCGACTAACTAACCCCATATACACAATGTCCATGTGATATCAGTGAATCTCAGCGCCTAGGGCTGTCCACCGTCCATTACCTTATTTCAGGTGCTAAACTCATCCAGGATACCAAACACCTCTATACGCTTCCACCTGACAAGTACTTTACACTACATGGGCAAAAGTATGTGACCCCCTAGCAATTCTAGTAACAGGTGCATAAACCCCAGAGTACAACCATGCAGACTCCATAGATACAGAGAATGGATTGTACTGATGAGATCCACATGGCAATACAGTGATCCCTCAACTTACAATGGCCTCAACATACAATAGTTTCAACAAACAATGGTCTTTTCTGGACCATTGTAACTTGAAACCAGACTCAACATACAATGCTATGGGATCTGCGAAACGTGTCAATGGCCGAAAGAACCGACCAATCAGAATGGGAATTCACTGGTAAAACCCCCTGTATTACTGAAATGTATGCACTGACTGGTGTCTGGTAGCGCCTCCTACAGTACAGGGAGGTATTACATGTTCTGTACTCTTTACCTGTATTACTGAAGTGTATGCACTGACTGGTGTCTAGTAGTGCCCCCTACAGTACAGGGAGGTATTACATGTTCTTTACTCTTTATCTGTATTACTGAAGTGTATGCACTGACTGGTGTCTGGTAGCGCCCTCTACAGTACAGGGAGGTATTACATGTTCTGTACTCTTTACCTGTATTACTGAAGTGTATGCAGTGACTGGTGTCTGGTAGCGCCCCCTACAGTACAGGGAGGTATTACATGTTCTGTACTCTTTACCTGTATTACTGAAGTGTATGCACTGACTGGTGTCTGGTAGCGCCCACTACAGTACAGGGAGGTATTACATGTTCTGTACTCTTTACCTGTATTACTGAAGTGTATGCACTGACTGGTGTCTGGTAGCATCCCCTACAGTACAGGGAGGTATTACATGTTCTGTACTCTTTACCTGTATTACTGAAATTCATGTACTGACTGGCTGTCTGGTAGCGCCCCCTACAGTAAAGGGAGGTATTACATGTTCTGTACTCTTTACCTGTGTTACTGAAGTGTATGCACTGACTGATGTCTGGTAGTGCCCCCTACAGTACAGGGAGGTATTACATGTTCTGTACACTTTACCTGTATTACTGAAGTATATGCACTGACTGGTGTCTGGTAGCGCCCCCTACAGTACAGGGAGGTATTACATGTTCTGTACTCTTTACCTGTATTACTGAAGTGTATTTACTGACTGCTGTCTGGTGGCGCCTCATACAGTACAGGGAGGTATTACATGTTCTGTACTCTTTACCTGTATTACTGAAGTGTATGCACTGACTGGTGTCTGGTAGCGCCCCCTACAGTACAGGGAGGTATTACATGTTCTGTACTCTTTACCTGTATTACTGAAGTGTATGCACTGACTGGCTGTCTGGTAGCACCCCCTACAGTAAAGGGAGGTACTACATGTCCTGTACTCTTTATCTGTATTACTGAAGTGTATGCACTGACTGGCTGTCTGGTAACGCCCCCTACAGTACAGGGAGGTACTACATGTCCTGTACTCTTTATCTGTATTACTGAAGTGTATGCACTGACTGGCTGTCTGGTAGCACCCCCTATAGTAAAGGGAGGTACTACACGTTCTCTACTACTTTTAACCCATGCCATGGTTAGCTGCTCCTTTGGACACCAAGTAAGGGTGGCTCCATTTTACTTTCTTAGGACATTGCGTGTACTGTACAGGACCCTGAAGAAGCTCCTGTCAGCTACATAGACCAGTGTTTCCCAACGAGCATGCCCGGACAGCCTTATTCAGTGCAATGTTTTGCCACTGGCAGGTCTAACCGTTTTTTCCTTACCGTATACCGGTGATGATTAAACCGAGTTTTAAAATCCCATGTGGTCTCACCCACATAGATGAGACCACATGGGCAAACCAAGGCATACACAACAAATGTGGAAGTACAGGTCAGATAGTACTTGAGGTCATACACCTTGCCGCTAGTGGGATGCGTGAACTGTGGACCTTTAGCCATCTGGGGACAGTTAACGCACTGGCAGCAAGGGTATGAGCCCTTGTTTTGTACTGTGAGATAACGCTGAATAGAAGTCTGGCGGGACACATCAGCTTTAATCAATCTGTCTAGATAGATATATTTATTGGCTTACTGGCCCTGGTGCTAAACATTCAGTTTTGGTTTTCTCTAACCGGCAACTTCTCTTTTAGGCTAAGTTTCTACTTGTTTTTTTGGGGGGGGTTTGAGGGGGGGAAACGCCAAGAAAAACGCCAATTCTGCCACATGGCGTTTTTTCGGCCAAAAAACACTGTGGCCAGATGTTAGCTGTAAATCAATGAGAAATCGCAAAATTCTTATTCCACTTGGCGTTTTTCACTTTAGCGTTTTTTTTTTTAATCCTTTTTGCGTTTTTTCACTCTTTTTGGCGTTTTTCAGCTCCTTGGCAGTTTTCCAAAATTGAAGCATGTTGAGCCACTGGCGATTTTTAGTCAAAATCGTGGCGTTTTTCTCCAATAGAAGTTTATGGGAGTGAAAAAGCGCCAAGAAAAATGCCATGTGGGTTTTAACTTTGGCGTTTTTGCAGGTGGTTTTAATTCTTTTTTGGACTTTAGCAAAAAAGTGTTGGAGATTCCTTTTTTAATAAAATTTCGTAGGGTACCATTAAAAAAAAAAATTTGTATCTAACGAAATGTATCTTTTTTATAACAAAATTTTTATTAATTTTTAAAACAGGGATCAATTTATGTGGGCGGGCGGGGACCTAAAAATATAGCTGACAATAATAAAAATGTAGTGTGTGTTTGTTTTTCACTATTTTCCACATTATTTTAGGTAGTACTACTACTCCCAGCATAGAACACACTGTTCCATGATGGGAGTAGTAGTTACCTGTACTATTTGACAGATTGCCCATTGCGATTGTCCTGTATAATGTATAGATGCGGCGGGCGCTCTTCTATGGTCCCCTGCACTCACGTATGTATACACATATTCAGATTTCCCGCAGAGAGTTGTGATTGGCCAGATGGTTCCAGTCAATCAGAACTCTCTGTGAGAAATAGGAATATGTGTATATATACGGCAGTGCAGGGGACCATAGGAGAGCAGACGGCCGCATCTATACATTATACAGGAGGATCACAGCGGGTGTCAGGAGTGACATCCACTGTGATCTTTCCTTAACTGCAGGTACTACTACTCTCAACATGGAGCACACTCTGCTCAATGCTGGGAGCTGTAGTACCTGCATTAATAGACAGATCGCAACAGGTGTCAGAAATTACACTCGCTGAGATATGTCTATTAATGCAGGTACTACAGCTCCCAGCATGGAGAAGAGTGTGCTCCATGTTGGGAGTAGTAGTACCTGCAGGTAAGAACAGATCACAGTGGGTATCACTTCTGACACCCGGTGCGATCGTCCTATCTATTGCAGAGATGGAGCGGCTTTCTCCTGCACTTGCATCTCTGCACTATACTCCGGCCGGCCACTCACCATTCATATTTCCCTCAGAGCTGTGATTGGCTGCAACCATCCGGCCAATCCCCACTCTGGGCAGAAAATATGAATGAATGATGTTCTATTCACATCACTGGCCGGATTATAGTGCAGAGATGTGAGCGCTGTATAGAGCCGCTTAACATCTCTGCTATATTATGGACGATCGCATCGGGTGTCACGACTGACACCCCGGGCGATATGTCTATTAGTACAGGTACTACTACTCCCATCATGGGACAGTCTGTTTCATGCTGGGAGTAGTAGTACTACCTAAAAAATTTAAAAAATAGAGAAAAAAAGTGAAACACACACGCACTTTATTAAAATTTAATTAAAATTTTGCTATAAAATATAAAAATTTCGTTAAATAAATTTTTTTCCATCACTACTGCATCCTTTTTTGGGTACCAAATTTTGGGTACCAAAAAAACTGCCAAGGTGCAATTTCGGCACAAATGCAAAAATGCCAGAACAAATGCCAGACACAGGAAATTGCACTGCCGTTTTTCAGAGGCGTAGCGTGGGGGGTGCAGGGGGGGCCGGCCTCACCGGGCGCAACATCTGGGGAGGCAAAGGCTGTCCGGGCATGCTGGGAGTTGTAGTTTCACAACAGCTGGAGGCCCCCTGGTTATTAGTATACAGTATTAGGTTTTATATGCGCTGGCCGGCCCCCGCCTGCAGCCACACACGGGAGCCGGCCCGGGCACATAAAAAGAAGTATTCCTATCCCGAATATCCCTGTGTCCCGAAAAATCTTTTCGGGACATAAGGATGTCCGCCGGTCACTCACCATTCCCCGGCCAGCGCTCGTCCTCCTTCGGTCCTTCGCTTCTCCGCCTCTATGGTTGTATGCACGGGACGTCACTGACAACCATAGAGACGCAGGAGGACCGCAGAATCCTCGCAGGAGGACGCGCGCTGGCCGGGGCCTGGTAAGTGACCGGTGGCGCGTCATCTTCTTCAGTGTTCCGGTCACCGCTCCCCCGGTCCCGGCACCTACTGCTATGGTCCATAGGCCATAGCAGTAGATGTGACCCCGGGCCGGAGGAGCGGTGACCGGATCACTGTGGGGGCAGCAGTACAGACATACAGCCTCCAGCCATACACTGTATATGGCTGGAGGCTGTATGTCTGTGGGGTGGGGGGAAGCTGACTACTATTGTGGGGGAACTGCTTACCTAATGTGGGGGGGAGCTGCCTACAAATGTGGGGGGAGCTGCCTAATATTGTGGGGGGGAGCTGCCTAATATTGTGGGGAACCTGCCTACTATTGTGGGAGAAATGCTGACCTAATGTGGGGGAGCTGCCTACTATTGTGGGGAAACTGCTACTATTGTGGGGGAGCTGCCTACTATTGTTGGGGAGCTGCCTATTAATGTGGGGGAGCTGCCTACTATTGTGGGGGAGCTGTCTATTAATGTGGGGGAACTCCCGACCTAATGTGGGGGAACTGGCAATCTAATGTGGGGGAAATGCTTACCTAATGTGGGGGAGCTGCCTACTATTGTGGGGAAACTGCTACTATTGTGGGGGAGCTGCCTACTATTGTTGGGGAGCTGCATATTAATGTGGGGGAGCTGCCTACTATTGTGGGGGAGCTGTCTATTAATGTGGGGGAACTCCCGACCTAATGTGGGGAGCTGGCAATCTAATGTGGGGGAACTGCCAACTTAATGTGGGGGAACTATACTGGGGAACTATTTAGATGCATTTTACTTTAATTACATCAGTATTTTCATAACAAACAATACATGTGCTTAGGGGGTAAGGGTTTCTTTAACTAATCTAGTGGAAGAGACTTGAGTGCTAAAATCCACGGGTTAGGGGGCGCAAATTACTTGCCTTGCCCCGGGTGCTGACAACCCACGCTACGCCACTGCCGTTTTTTCATGCGTTTTTTCTTGCATTTTTTTCAAACCAAAAAAGGCAGGACAAAAAACAGAGTAGAAACTTAGCCTTAGGGTTTCAACCATGAGCCCCCTGTAACTTTCAGCTGCATTGCTTGCACTGTTCCTGCTAAGCCTTAATAGCTGGTAATCAGGGCAAGGGGGAGGGGGGGGGGGCAGAGGACTGGGCAGCTGTAACTGTATGACCACATAGTTCTCTTTATGATTTTAGAGATGAATGCAGGGAGGGGTTAGAGAGCACTGTGCAGCTGTATCACCACACAGTTCTCTCTATGATTATAATCATGACTTCTGGGAAGGGATAAAGAGAACTGTGTAGCTGTATCTCTCTTTCTTTGAACATAAAAATGAGTGTAGGCAGAAGATAAATAAGACTGTGCAGATCTAACGGTATGACCATACAGGTCTCTCTATAATCATAGAGATGAGTGCAGGGAGGGGATAGAGAGGAATGTGCAGCTGTAACTGTACGACCACACAGTTCTCTCTATAATCATAGAGATGAGTGCAGGGATAGGATAGAGAGGACTGTGCAGCTGTAACTGTATGACCACACAGTTCTCTCTATAATCATAGAGATGAGTACAGGGAGGGGATAGAGAGGACTGTGCAGCTGTAACTGTATGACCACACAGTTCTCTCTATAATCATAGAGATGAGTACAGGGAGGGGATAGAGAGGACTGTGCAGCTGTAACTGTATGACCACACAGTTCTCTCTATAATCATAGAGATGAGTACAGGGAGGGGATAGAGAGGACTGTGCAGCTGTAACTGTATGACCACACAGTTCTCTCTATAATCATAGAGATGAGTACAGGGAGGGGATAGAGAGGACTGTGCAGCTGTATCTGTATGACCTCACAGTTCTCTCTATGGTCATAGAGATGAGTGCAGGGAGGAGATAGAGAGGACTGTGCAGCTGTAACTGTATGACCACACAGTTCTCTCTATAATCATAGAGATGAGTGCAGGGAGGGGATAGATAGGAATGTGCAGCTGTAACTGTATGACCACATAGTTCTCTCTATGATCATATAGATGAGTGCAGGGATAGGATAGAGAGGACTGTGCAGCTGTAACGGTATGACCACACAGTTCTCTCTATAATCATAGAGATGAGTGCAGGGAGGGGATTGAGAGGACTGTGCAGCTGTAACGGTATGGCCACACAGTTCTCTCTATAATTATAGAGATGAGTACAGGGATAGGATAGAGAGGACTGTGCAGCTGTAACGGTATGGCCACACAGTTCTCTCTATAATCATAGAGATGAGTGCAGGGAGGGGATAGAGAGGACTGTGCAGCTGTAACTGTATGACCACACAGTTCTCTCTATAATCATAGAGATGAGTGCAGGGAGGGGATAGAGAGGACTGTGCAGCTGTAACGGTATGGCCACACAGTTCTCTCTATAATCATAGAGATGAGTGCAGGGAGGGGATAGAGAGGACTGTGCAGCTGTAACGGTATGACCACACAGTTCTCTCTATAATCATAGAGATGAGTGCAGGGAGGGGATAGAGAGGACTGTGCAGCTGTAACAGGTCTTTCTATGACCCAGGAAAAGAACTGATGAGTGCTCTGCCCGATTGTTACATTTTTTCCAGTTGAGAAAACTATTTTATAAAGGGCCCCAAATGCTATAAAACAATAGAAACTCACCAGTTCAATCCTCTGCAATCCCCTGTACAAGCTGTGGTCAGTGCTCTGGTCTTTCATTGGCCTCAGCAGTCACGTGCTGTACTCCTGGCATCAACACTCTGGATACAATGATGGAAGCCATGATGCCAGGAGTATAGCCCATGACTGCTAAGGCTAAGTTTTGTTGCATTTAAAAACTGGGTAACCATTTTAAGGGGAGAGTTAGCATTAATGTGGTGAGGGTGCTCGTGACTCCCCATTTGGCGTAAGGGGCTCGGTCGTAACAGCCTACCTATTACCAAGGCCATAAATACTGTCAGAATACTTTGCAGCTCTGTTCTGGGCACAGAAAGGATTTATCTATGTAAAATATAATCTAAAGCAGACATAAGGACACACACATAACTCGCTGTTTACATAAAAAGTGTCCTCGCAGACATGAAGCTGAAGCTCCCGGGCCACAGCGCTGGATCATTACTGTACAATCATCCTATTACAGCACTGCTGTCCCCTTATGTGCCTCAGAGGTTTGGGCCCCCCAGGCAACAGGGCCCCGTCTCACTGCAGCATCTGCACACCCCTCATAGTCAATATGCACTTGTTTCACACATCTTTATTTATACAAACACTGAGCCAAAAATATACAAGTCACTTGAAGTGACAAAGCCCAAAAAGTTATAATGAAATGAACTTTTTCTTCAACTATTTATGTACAAATGAAATTTAATAAAAAAAATGTCCACACAATGGTTATCGGATATACAGTGGTCCCTCAACATACGATGGTAATCCGTTCCAAATGGACCATCGTTTGTTGAAACCATCGCATGTTGAGGGATCCATGCAATGTAAAGTATAGGACAGTGGTCTACAACCTGCGGACCTCCAGATGTTGCAAAACTACAACACCCAGCATGCCCGGACAGCCGTTGGCTGTCCGGGCATGCTGGGTGTTGTAGTTTTGCAACATCTGGAGGTCCGCAGGTTGAAGACCACTGTTAGAGGAAGTTGTACTCACCTGTCCCCGTCGCTCCGGGCCGTCACCGCTGCCCTGGATGTCGCCTTCCATCGCTGTCGCCGCGTCCCCGGGGTGTCCCCGACGCACCGGTAAGGCCTCTGCTTCCCCGGCATCCTCGCTCTCACATCGCCGCCATCACGTCGCTACGCACGCCGCTAATATTGGATGACGGGACGGCGTGCGCAGCGACGTGATGACGACGATGGAGAGCGCCGACAATGCAGAGGATCCCGAAGAGGACGGGCCGGAGCCCCGAGGACAGGTAAGTGATCGTCAGCGGACCACACGGGGCACCGTAAACGGCTATCCGGTGGTGGCTGAAGCAGTCTGCGCTGCCGGATAGCCGTTTATGCAATGGCCCCGACATAAAAAAGCATCGTATGTTGATGCTGCCTTCACCATGTGATGGCCTCTAAGAGTAATCGCATGTTGAAATTATCGTATGTTGGGGCCATTGTAGGTCGAGGGGTCACTGTATTAAGTGTTTGGCCATTTGTTTTGGTGCTTTTTTGAGTGTCCATGCACCTTATTTATGACAGTTTTTGCGCTATTTTTCATACTTTGAAAAGGATGTGGCTTAGTATGTGCAGCTAGATTTGTTGCATTTATCATCTGTATAAAAAAAAAAGTATTTTTACACAAAAATTTGCACAACTAAACTCCACTCCTTAGGTGGCGCAGGATGTGGGAAGTTCATTGATGTGTGTCTTTCCTCCCTGTTATGAATCCTTTTAAAAACTCTCACAACGTAATATGTTGCATGCGTCATTTCTTAAATTTAGACGCAAATACCCAGCCAGAATAATTGTGCAAATCTGCACACAAATGATAAATCCACCTCCTTAGAATGACACAAAATTGTCTCAGCTTCATGTCACGTGTCCTGATTTGCCTCCTTAAGAATGTGTTACACACGAGACCCACTGACTATGACCTATAGACAATTATCTGTCCAAAAATGGCTTTATAAATATGGTGGACCCCCTAGCAGTGCAACTTTTCCAAAAGGTAATGGAGCTGTCAGAACCAGTTTTTAAAAAATTTCCACCAAGTTGACAATTTTTCTATCACAAAATACAACATTTTTTTTTTTTTTTAAAGAGCCGAGGCGCGTGCTCTCTATCACCGAAAGTGCAAGAAAAAGTGCAAACGTGTCACACTAAAAAAATGTGCAAAAAGGATGTGGTCTATCGCTAAGCCCTTCAACAGGAGAGAGGCCCCCCAACAAACCTACCCTTCAACTCCGGGCCAAAAGGCACCTGCAAGGATCCAGGTTCGATGCCCCTTTTTGCCGAAGCTACTAAGGGGCCGAAAATGCCCCTGGCTTCAACCTAGGTGTTAACCAGGGTATCAGTCAAGGAGCCGTATACTGATGGCATCTCGACCAAAGCCAAGATGCCCAGGGGTTGCAGGGAGGTGAGGAACCTAATGGCCACACACGCCTCCTCTGGACCGCCAGGTGGGACACCCAGAAGGGCTACCGCATCCTGACAAATCCTGTGTACAAAAATAGGCACATAAAAGTGGCACAGTGACAAACAAAAATAATAAATGTTATCACAAAATACAACATATATCATACAGAAGGGTAGTAAACAGATGGGTAACTCACGGTCCACGTCGCTGACTTAGCTGTGCTGGATTGCTGGAACGTCACTTCAAAGTTGTGGGGTCCAGGGTAGTCTGTGTTGGATGGGATGACCGGAGCTGGAGACATGGCGTCAAAGGTGGAGCTGGGCTGGGAGTAGGGGGAATGTGTGGGGACATTGGAGTTGTGGTCGGGGTTGTACGGACTGGTGGAGGCTGCTCTGCTTCCGATACTCTGATCCATGGTGTTATTCAGCAAACTGAATTGAGACTGCAGAAAAGGGAGAAAAGGGGAGGAGGGAGAATCAGAAAACACACAGGTAAGAGCGATTGAAGCATCAGCGGCATCTTAGCACTGGAGGGATCTTGTTACAGGACTCTTAAAGGACTTGCTCGCTTTGGAGTCATTTGAAAAATTTCCTGAGGGTGTTTTTTTCTTTTTTTTTTTTACCTTTTTGGTAACAGGTCAACACTTGTAAGAGGATCGAATGTCATGTTTTGTTATGAGCACCCTCTTAGTAAAGGAATACCTTTGTGCTACACCCTCTAAGAAACGAAATTAGGGAAGACTATGCCAAAATGCATACAAAAAAAAAAAAGTACTATTCACAGAGCCATTTATGCTTTAACACCTAAAATATCTAGAAATACAAGTTCATGGGTGTTTAATAATATATTCTGCTGTTTCTTGGTGTCTTTCTTGGTTTCCTATAATGTACCAGGTGATAACTTTTAAGGTGCCACCGCCGCGGCATACTCTCATGTTCCAACAGAAACCTTTAGAGATCAGCTTAAAGGGGTATTCCAGGGAAAAACTTTTTTATATATATATCAACTGGCTCCAGAAAGTCAGAAAGTTAAACAGATTTGTGAATTACTTCTATTAAAAAATCTTAATCCTTTCAATAATTATCAGCTGCTAAAGTTGAGTTGTTGTTTTCTGTCTGGCAACAGTGCTCTCTGCTGACATCTCTGTTTGTCTCGGGAACTGCACAGAGAAGAAGAGGTTTGCTATGGGGATTTGTTTCTAAACTGGACGGTTCCCGAGACACGTGTCATCAGAGAAAAGAACAACTCAACTTCAGCAGCTCATAAGTACTGAAAGGATTAAGATTTTTTTTTTATAGAAGTAATTTACAAATCTGTTTAACTTTCTGGAGCCAGTTGATATATAAAAAAACTTTTTTCCTGGATAACCCCTAGGGGTTCTCCACTGCCCCAGCGTTTGGAACATTCAGTTCCAAAAGCTGGGTGTGGGCTGCGGGGTCGTGACATCACGGCCACGCCCCCTTGTTACATCACCCCACGCCCCCTCAATGCAAGTCTATGGGAGGGGGCGTACACCCCCTCCCATAGACTTGCATTGAGGGGGCGTGACCGTGACATCACGACCCCGCACCTAACTTTCGGAACTAAATGTTCTGAAATCTGGGGCAGTGGAGTACCCCTTTAATCTGTGGAAGAACCCCTTCAATTACTCTTTTTACACATATTTAAAAAAGCACTCCGAGATTTTTATTTATTTATTTTTTTGCTTATATAAAGCAGCATAGGCTATTATTAGATAATAATGTAAATGATCTTGTTTATGCCTTGTTCACACCTGTTTTAGCTGATGTGGCAGTTTTCTATTTCATTACTAACATTATTTTCTAATGCTGCCTACATTTCCCATGAAACCTCTGGCTTTGCAGAGAGAGGGTGTGGAGTCTTATCACTGCACCTGCTCTTGTAAATAGGCTGCTGGTGCTGGAGGTCCCCAAGGTGAACTGATTAGACTGATTAGTGGGTTGGGGTCAGTTCACATTATATGCAGTTGTTATGTGTTTTTATTCAAAGTGTGCTTTAAGAGAAATATTGTCACAAGTGAAGTGTTTTATAAGAATATGAAGTATTTTGGTTGTGTCTACTACTCTATCCACTACTTGAAGTTTTACTGCATTTTGGCCATGTTTTTGCTTCGATTTCATATAATTGTGGTAAAAATGATGTTTTTACTGTGATTTGCAAAACAGTGGTAAAATATCCCCATTTTGTACATTATTTTGTGAAAAAACACAGCCTCAGCGAAGATGTATGATGCCTGAATATCCTGATGCCTCAAAGATAGTAGCAGTATACAGATAGAGCTGGAGGGGAGGTGTATAACTACTATATATCCTGATCCCATAGAGATAGCAGCAGTATACACATAGAGCTGGAGGTGAGGTGTATAACTACTATATATCCTGATCCCATTGAGATAGCAACAGTATACAGATAGAGCTGGAGGGGAGGTGTATAACTACTATATATCCTGATCCTATAGAGACAGCAGCAGCAGCAGTATACAGAGAGAGCTGGAGGGGAGGTGTATAACTGCTATATATCCTGATCCCATAGAGATAGCAGCAGTATACAGATAAAGCTAGAAAGGAGGTGTATTACTATTATATATCGTGATCCTATAGAGATAGCAACAGTATACAGATAGAGCTTGAAAGGAGGTGTATTACTATTATATATCGTAATCCCATAGAGATAGCAGCAGTATACAGATAGAGCTGGAAAGGAGGTGTATAACTATTATATATCGTAATCCCGTAGAAATAGCAGCAGTATACAGATAGAGCTGGAAAGGAGGTGTATTACTATTATATATCGTAATCCCGTAGAGATAGCAGCAGTATACATAAATGATAATGGTTTACAATCTAATGGTAAGCTACATGGACTGGAAATGGCCTGAGCCAGAGACTTTGTCAGTTCCTCAGAAGAATTATTGCATTATAAGGCATAATTGAAGCCCAATACCCTATTCAATAAGATCGGTGTTGGAAGGTCCCCATTACAGAAGTCTAAAACCACCATTCAGCTAAAATATCCAGCAGAAGGATTTTAGGGAAGATCTATTGTTCACATTAGGTAAGATTCAGTTCTTAATTAGAACTAACGTATCTTCCAAAGACTTACAGAAATTCTAAAATACACCTAAAGGGGTTGGGTGTATTACGCCCCCACTGTGGTACCTTAAAGGCGAACTCTGCTGCTCAGCGTTTGGAACAAACTGTTTCAAACGCTGGAGCCGGTGCCGGGAGCTCGTGACGTCATAGCCATAGACTTGCATTGAGGGGGCAGCGCGTGATGTCATAAGGGGATGGGTGTATTACGCCCCCACTGCGGTACCTTAAAGGCGAACTCTGCTGCTCAGCGTTTGGAACAAACTGTTTCAAACGCTGGAGCCGGTGCCGGGAGCTCGTGACATCATAGCCATAGACTTGCATTGAGGGGGCAGGGTGTGACGTCATAAGGGGGTGGGGCAATGACGTCACGAGCTCCCGGCGCCAGCTCCAGCGTTCTGAACAGTTAGTTCCAAACACTGGGCAGCAGAGTACCCCTTTAATTCTGGAAACCTTTTATGGTTCCTGCTTAAGGAACCTCCCCTGTATGGATAACTAAAGGTGATACCTACTAGCATCCAAAAAAGTAAATGCACCACAGTGTCAGATAAAGCGTCTACATGGTGTTTATTTTCAAACAGGAGACATTCTTTCCCATGACATGGACGTGACAAGGAGAATAGTCCCACCAAGTGTTATTATGGTCTCCGGACATCAAGAAGATTGGGTTACCTGCCCAGGATAATGTGTGTTCTAAGCTTTAACATTGACAGGCAATGACGACGGATTAGGGGTGAGTGCACTTTGTTTATTGGTGTAAGTGCCTATGGGGGATGTAGACACATAACTTAAGGGAAAGGGCAAATAAGGGAATAGATTGACTATTTAATGACCCATCAGCCCTAATCCCCCCTATTATAGCAGCAAAGTAGCATTTTTTTGTAGGATCAGCAGAATCATATATGAATAAGCAAAACAAAAATTGTGGAAAAGGTTTTTGAGTCATCTTCTTGGCTACAGATGACGCATTGTTATGGCCATGCCCTATATCGGCCTTTCAATTGTAGAACTGTAGACAAGATAATAACTGTAGGGGACAAAACACACCAAACTGAATTATCTCAGAGTCATTAGGTTTATCTATGTCTGGGAAGGTTGGGTGGCAACAAACATGGCTTCACAACGTCCCCAGGGGAGTCCTGAGACCCACCATTCAGGAAAGCTGGGTTTGTGGAGTTGCAGTGATGGCTGAATTGGTTGTAGAGAACTCCACTAATTTATTTACGTGCTCTAAAGATCATGTCAGGTCATTTTGGATAAACTTCCCGGAAGAAAACTGCATTTTATTCCATTGATCACAAATGATCTCCTACCTACAATACACTTACCACCTGGCTAACTCCCAGCTATGACTGTCGGCCTCATAAAAGTGAGATCGAGTGAAAATATATGGAAATGTTAGAAGCTTAGATGAGGATCGGTATTACACGGCTCATTTCCCCTGGTTCACAATGACCTCATGTTGCACAGATTCACGGTTCAGACCAAATGAGATCATCAGCTACACACGTTCATAAAGCTATTATTATTGCTTTTTTGTTCCAATTTCTGATGATTTTGAAGATTTCTGCTTGCTGTCCAGTGAAGGCAATGTCACAGAACTTCCTGTTAGGCCATGTTCAAGGCGGAATTTCCAAACTGAACTCTGCAGGAATATTCTGCTCAGAAATTCTGCTGCAACAGAGTCCCATTGATTTCAAGGGGATTCCGCTGCACTGTGCGTACGGTGGAATTTCCACGGCAGATGTTTCTACTGTGGAAATCCCGATTCTGGTGTCCGCAGAAAGAATAGTCATGTCTATTCTTTCTGCGGATTCCGCACGGGAATGCATTGCCGTCTATGAGACGGTGCATTTCCCAGCGGTCCTAGCACCCTCCGTAACATTGAAATGTGCATATTTTCAGCTGGGTGAACATAGCCTTATACAACAATTAAAAGTAACTTCAATGATAGACTTTTAAAACTGCCGCTAACGCCGTACTATTACTAAAGCGAGCGGTCTGCAGAATTGTAGTTAGTCCCATATACTTATGTGGGACTTCCAGAAAACCCATATAAAAAAAAGTGGTGCGCAACAGTGTAATAATGCCAATTAATTAGAAAGACTAATAGAGGGATAGCTTAAAGTGGTTAAACAGATTTGTAAATTACTTCTGTTTAAAAATCTTAATTCTTCCAGTACTTATGAGCTTCTGTATGCTCCACAGGAAGTTCTTTTCTTTTTGAATTTCCTTTCTGTCTGACCATGGTGCTCTCTGCTGACACCTCTGTTCATTTTAGGAACTGTCCAGAGTAGGAGAAAATCCCCATAGAAAACCTCTCCTGCCCTGGACAGTTCCTAAAATGGACAGAGATGTCAGCAGAGAGCATTGTGGTCAGACAGAAACTTCCTGTGGAGCATACAGAAGCTGATAAGTACTGGAAGGATTAAATGGGTATTCCAGGAAAAAAAACTTTTTTATATATATATATAAGGCATAAGGTGAACAAGGCATAAACAAGATCATTTACATTATTATCTAATAATAGCCTATGCTGCTTTATATAAGCAAAAAAATAAATAAATAAAAATCTCGGAGTGCTTTTTTAAATATGTGTAAAAAGAGTAATTGAAGGGGTTCTTCCACAGATTAAAGGGGTACTCCACTGCCCCAGATTTCGGAACATTTAGTTCCGAAAGTTGGGTGCGGGGTCGTGATGTCACGGCCACGCCCCCTCAATGCAAGTCAATGGGAGGGGGCGTACGCCCCCTCCCATAGACTTGCATTGAGGGGGCGTGGGGTGATGTAACAAGGGGGCGTGGCCGTGATGTCACGACCCCGCAGCCCACACCCAGCTTTTGGAACTGAATGTTCCAAACGCTGGGGCAGTGGAGAACCCCTAGGGGTTATCCAGGAAAAAACTTTTTTATATATCAACTGGCTCCAGAAAGTTAAACAGATTTGTAAATTACTTCTATAAAAAAAATCTTAATACTTCCAATAATTATCAGCTGCTGAAGTTGAGTTGTTCTTCTCTGTCTGGCAACAGTGCTCTCTGCTGACATCTCTGCTTGTCTCGGGAACTGCACAGAGTAGAAGAGGATTGCTATGGGGATTTTCTTCTACTCTGGACAGTTCCTGAGACAGGTATCATCAGAGAGCACTTAGACAGAAAAGAACAACTCAACTTCAGCAGCTCATAAGTACTGAAAGGATTAAGATTTTCTTTAAAGAAGTAATTTACAAATCTGTTTAACTTTCTGGAGCCAGTTGATATATAAAAAAAAGTTTTTTCTTGGATAACCCCTCAAGATTTTTTAATATAAGTAATTTACAAATCTGTTTAACTTTCTGTCATCAATTGATTTAAAAAAAATATATGTTTTCCAGTGGAGTACCCCTTTAACAGCTCACCTTATGGAGCTTACATATCACATGACAGAATTTCCACTGCAAAATTTCACCACGGAGTTCTGAGAAGTTTACAATCCATTATCCTCAATGGGGATTCCACTGTCCCATTCACATAAAGACCTGTCTTTAAATTGTGCGAAATTAAGAGCAAAATCCCCCTGAACTCAATGGAGCTTTTGAATTTCGGCAAAGTTTTAAGCACACCAGATAATATCTGTAGGGGGAAGAAAAAAAAAAACTATTTCGCAAAAATGCTGCTGCAAGCTTTGCAAAACGAAATTTGAGCGGAACTGCAGAATTTTGGTAACGTGAATATACTGTCTGGAGTCTCACGTATCCAGAGTATGCAGCACAGAAAAACAAATAAAGGATTCCTCTGCGTTTCCGAAAGTGCAGAACCAACATTTATTGTAGTGTTTTCCAAACAGTGCGACTCCAGCTGTTGCAAAACTACAACTCCCAGCATGCACAGACAGCCTTCGGCTGGTTCTCCTCATGCAATTCTAAGATGAGTACTCCAAGGTGCAGGTTGTAGATCCCCCAAGATTGCAGAGTTTGTTAAGGCTTCTGCTGTGTGTATGAGAGACCTGTATAGTAATAACTAAGGTAACAGGAAGAAGCTCTGTATCTTCTAGGACGTCCTATTCGTGGTCGGGATAATGTTTAGTCACGTTTTTCCTGAGGTGTGAGACAATTCTGTATGTTCATCTGCCTGTGACCGGCCCCTTGTGAGTATTCATAATATAATTACTCTGACAGCCTCCAAAGCTTCATTCTTGACTGTCACCTGTGTCCAGACGGCACTGTGGGATATGATATTACGTAAGCTTCTGTGTGTTTACGTGCAAGTATGTACTGTGTATGTAAAAGTAACTGTTCCGAGTATTAAGGTTGCAGAGAAGCTCCGGTCACCTAGATTATCCAGATAGGAAAAAACAGGGGGTCTTTTGGGGTTCACAACGTGGTGAGACGGATAAACCGCAGACACCGTGTAAAATAAAAACATGAATTTATTACGGACAGCGCGTTTCAGAAGCTTGTGCTCCCTTTATCATGTCTGAACAGTATACATAAACCAAGCCTTATATATACACACACAGATATACCACATAAGTAATGACATTACGGCGTATCTTTAGGCAAATTAAAATTCATTAAAAATCATGGAATATAAAACCTGGAAACCATGACTTGAATGTATGGCATTTGTGTTGCCCCAATTTGTATATTTATTTTTTCTATCAGTTCTGTTTGTAGGTATAAAGGTAAGTTCCTGCTCAGTATTTATTAAGAGAACCGACTGTGGTGTAGAAGATAGGTACACTCCTGTTGATATTGTTAATACCATGAGCTGCAATGTTCAAGACCCCAGTGGGCCAAAAATTAATATTAGATACAATATTACATTCTTATTGTTCTTTATTTATTTTTCATATGTAGATTCATCTTTTTACTATTATTATTGCTACTGATTTGTGTTGTTATAAATATGAGATAAGTTTAGATGTTACATTGTTATTAATTGACACTTCTATGGAATTGATGAGCTGTAGTACCAAAAAACCACTAGATGGTGCTTAGTAAACACAATGGGGGGCAGAGACAATGAGGAGAAGGGGAGACATAACCTCCTCTGGTTCAATTTTGGAAAGATCGAGAGTAAACAACTTTTTATCTTATCACCTCCGTGGCTCCATTAAGACCTGTTGGTTGAAGTGTGTTCGGCCTATAGATCCAGGACATCTCCTTGTTATTGAGAGATTGTATTCGGTTGGGAACTCATTCTGGTATATGTTTAATGGGATAAATTCTGATAGGATCCAAATTCCCAGGATGCTGTAGGCTACAATGTTTTGACAAACTGTGCAGTTGGTATTGTTTACAGATATTGGCCCAATGTTGGTTTAATCTTGTATGCAACTCTTGTGTTGTGCGGCCAACGTATTGTCTATATACACATTCTATAACATAGATGACATACGTTGAATAGCAGTCCATACGTGACTTGATTGTAAACAGTATTAAGGTTGCCACATTTTACCCCCCAAAAGTACCAGCCATGTTGTGGTTTTGGGGTCATGGCTTAATACTGGTTGTGATTTAAGACTAAGATCTTGGAATAATTAATTTTTTTGTCAAGATGTTGATGTTAGAAAAGCCACTAGTGAGAACTCCACCTCTGTTGGACCACTCTGCTGGATTTCACAAGCAGTTTGACATTCTGGCATAGACATGATCTGAGAACATTTGGGTAGGTCCATTTTGGCATTGCCATTGTTGCACTCCACAGGGCTTGATAACAATTCTTCTTAAAGGGATATTCTCATTTCAGAAAGTTATGCACAGGTTAAGGGGACATTAGTGCATACGTCTACTGAACCCCTACTGACTCAGAGAATGCAGAAAAATAGCCCCAAACAAGGCATGACATTTTGAAATGAGAATACCCCTTTAAGGATGCTGTCCTTATTTCCATCTGTGGGATGGCAGGGTATGTGGCCACAAGATGGGATGAGGTCACTAACAAGCTTGGTAAGACGGCACTGCAGAACATTTTGTCACACCAATATGTTGTCATGCTCTGCTCCTGTAGTAAGCTCAGAGGACCCCCACTATTCCCTCTCCTCTTGGCGGGGAGAAGGTGTGGGCTACCAAACATCCAATAGTAAGGGGTCAGTCAGGGCAATTGGTGGCCACCCTCCCATCTATAAAGACATATCCACAAATGTCCACCTAGAGATTAGGCATACCGCCACATTACAAATACAGCCAAACATCCCAGATATAGCCAAATCACCATCATGTAACATCTACAAGGTCCTCCATCATGTAACATCTACACAGTCCTCCATCATGTAACATCTACAAGGTCCTCCATCATGTAACATCTACACAGTCCTCCATCATGTAACATCTACAAGGTCCTATATCATGTAATATCTACAAGGTCCTATATCATGTAACATCTACAAGGTCCTCCATCATGTAACATCTACAAGGTCCTCCATCATGTAACATCTACAAGGTCCTCCATCATGGAACATCTACAAGGTCCTCCATCATGTAACATCTACAAAGTCCTCCATCATGTAACATCTACAAAGTCCTCCATCATGTAACATCTACAAGGTCCTCCATCATGTAACATCTACAAGGTCCTATATCATGTAACATCTACAAGGTCCTCCATCATGTAACATCTACAAGGTCCTCCATCATGTAACATCTACAAGGTCCTCCATCATGTAACATCTACAAGGTCCTATATCATGTAATATCTACAAGGTCCTATATCATGTAACATCTACAAGGTCCTCCATCATGTAACATCTACAAGGTCCTCCATCATGGAACATCTACAAGGTCCTCCATCATGTAACATCTACAAAGTCCTCCATCATGTAACATCCACAGGGTCCTCCATCATGTAACATCTACAATGTCCTCCATCATGTAACATCTACAAGGTCCTCCATCATGTAACATCTACAAGGTCCTATATCATGTAACATCTACAAGGTCCTCCATCATGTAACATCTACAAAGTCCTCCATCATGTAACATCCACAGGGTCCTCCATCATGTAACATCTACAATGTCCTCCATCATGTAACATCTACAAGGTCCTCCATCATGTAACATCTACAAGGTCCTATATCATGTAACATCTACAAGGTCCTCCATCATGTAACATCTACAAAGTCCTCCATCATGTAACATCCACAGGGTCCTCCATCATGTAACATCTACAATGTCCTCCATCATGTAACATCTACAAGGTCCTCCATCATGTAACATCTACAAGGTCCTATATCATGTAACATCTACAAGGTCCTCCATCATGTAACATCTACAAGGTCCTCCATCATGGAACATCTACAAGGTCCTCCATCATGTAACATCTACAAGGTCCTATATCATGTAACATCTACAAGGTCCTCCATCATGTAACATCTACAAGGTCCTCCATCATGGAACATCTACAGGTCCTCCATCATGGAACATCTACAAGGTCCTCCATCATGTAACATCTACAAAGTCCTCCATCATGTAACATCTACAAAGTCCTCCATCATGTAACATCTACAAAGTCCTCCAACATGTAACATCTACAAAGTCCTCCATCATGTAACATCTACAAGGTCCTCCATCATGTAACCTCTACAAGGTCCTCCATCATGGAACATCTACAAGGTCCTCCATCATGTAACATCTACAAAGTCCTCCATCATGTAACATCCACAGGGTCCTCCATCATGTAACATCTACAATGTCCTCCATCATGTAACATCTACAAGGTCCTCCATCATGTAACATCTACAAGGTCCTATATCATGTAACATCTACAAGGTCCTCCATCATGTAACATCTACAAAGTCCTCCATCATGTAACATCCACAGGGTCCTCCATCATGTAACATCTACAATGTCCTCCATCATGTAACATCTACAAGGTCCTCCATCATGTAACATCTACAAGGTCCTATATCATGTAACATCTACAAGGTCCTCCATCATGTAACATCTACAAAGTCCTCCATCATGTAACATCCACAGGGTCCTCCATCATGTAACATCTACAATGTCCTCCATCATGTAACATCTACAAGGTCCTCCATCATGTAACATCTACAAGGTCCTATATCATGTAACATCTACAAGGTCCTCCATCATGTAACATCTACAAGGTCCTCCATCATGGAACATCTACAAGGTCCTCCATCATGTAACATCTACAAGGTCCTATATCATGTAACATCTACAAGGTCCTCCATCATGTAACATCTACAAGGTCCTCCATCATGGAACATCTACAAGGTCCTCCATCATGGAACATCTACAAGGTCCTCCATCATGTAACATCTACAAAGTCCTCCATCATGTAACATCTACAAAGTCCTCCATCATGTAACATCTACAAAGTCCTCCATCATGTAACATCTACAAAGTCCTCCATCATGTAACATCTACAAGGTCCTCCATCATGTAACCTCTACAAGGTCCTCCATCATGTAACATCTACAAGGTCCTCCATCATGTAACCTCTACAAGGTCCTCCATCATGTAACATCTACAAGGTCCTCCATCATGTAACCTCTACAAGGTCCTCCATCATGTAACATCTACAAGGTCCTCCATCATGTAACATCTACAAGGTCCTATATCATGTAACATCTACAAGGTCCTCCATCATGTAACATCTACAAGGTCCTCCATCATGTAACCTCTACAAGGTCCTCCATCATGTAACATCTACAAGGTCCTCCATCATGTAACATCTACAAGGTCCTCCATCATGTAACATCTACAAAGTCCTCCATCATGTAACATCTACAAGGTCCTCCATCATGTAACATCTACAAGGTCCTCCATCATGTAACCTCTACAAGGTCCTCCATCATGTAACCTCTACAAAGTCCTCCATCATGTAACATCTACAAGGTCCTCCATCATGTAACATCTACAAGGTCCTCCATCATGTAACATCTACAAGGTCCTCCATCATGTAACATCTACAAAGTCCTCCATCATGTAACATCTACAAGGTCCTCCATCATGTAACATCTACAAAGTCCTCCATCATGTAACATCTACAAAGTCCTCCATCATGTAACATCTACAAGGTCCTCCATCATGTACCAACTACATGGTCTTTAAGTTTTTAAATATAAGAAATTGGTCCCCAGGAGCCTTCCAGTAATTTTTTGGAGGCTTTTTTTTAAATGTATTATAATGGGAGTTTCATTGTTACTAGGATATTGCCTCATGTATCCCATCCCTCATGTTTCCCCAAGCTTTTGAAGTATATTGTGGGCTGTGGCAATGTTTATAAGCATGTGGCCTATCCACACACCATGGATATATCAGAGTCCAAACAAAAAATACAAGCCCCCCCCCCCCCCCCACACCCCCTAGAGTATGGACACAGGAGTCCAGTTGACTGTCCCTTTTTATAACAGCTGAAGGTCATTTTGGATGAGTCTAATAAAATATCCTATTTGTAAAAGTGGAAAGGATGAAGCACCGGGCAATGTTCCTCAATGAAAATGGATACTTTGTGGTGCTGTACTGGTGCTGAATAAAAATATCCCGAATTTGATATTCATATACATTAAACAGAGAATGCATTTTAAAGGGGGACTCCGCTCTTTATCAGGTCCTACATAGAGAAAAGTCTCCCCTTGAAATGTGTTGTCCATTTAATGTATGTGTATGTCAGGAAATCCACGTTTGATATTACATGAAGTAGTTGGTGGTTTTCCCACAACACAACCCGCGAAGGTGAGTATACAACCCACTTGTACCTGCACTTCACTTGTCATCATTAACGGCACTTTAGCACCTCTCTGCTATATTTCTCTTCACATGCTGAATAATATTTGTGAAAATTATATCTATTTGTCGTACCCCCAGCCACCACTAGGGGCAGTGTACTGCACAAAAAATAATACTGCTTTTTGCTGCACTCAGTAATAAATCCCTCCTCAGTAAGCTTCCCCTAGTGGTGGCTGCAGCCAGGAATGTATCATTTAACACTATTGAAAATATGTATTCAGACCCGGGTTTAATACATCTATCTTAAGAGGATACACCAACATCAGGTCCAAAACATAGAAATGCTGCAAAGGTATATAGCATTGCTTACCTATCTGTCCCACTTCGGAAACCACCAAAAGTGTATTTATCGGGGTCTTAATCCTGTACTTCCTGGTTGGGCAGTTGCTCAGTACTACAATTCCCAGAAAGCATTGCTTTCCCTACGCTCTTCCTCACAGTCTTCACACTCTGCCTACTCCCCTCCTACAGCATTCCACCCAGTTTTCCTCCCAGAGCTTTTGTGGAACATTTCAGTTCACAGCAGACTATCACGCAATCAATGAGGCTGCTGCATCTGCTGTATTCATTCCCTGTCTGCTCCTCTGCCCGAGGCATTGTTCATCACAAGACAGCATGCTGTCAACACACCTTATTCTTTCCTAAATGTCCATATATATATATATATATATATATATATATATATATATATATATATATATATATAAAAAGGAAGATATATATATATATATATATATATGGCAGGGAGATGGTGATGTAGCTGTAGGAGCTGGTCAGAGGAGGTGACATCACTCAGGGGGCAGAGCTGGAGCTCATGGACAAGATCCAAACATGCCTTCTGAGACATCAGAGCATGATGTGTCATCTCAGGGGGGTATCTGTTGAGCTGCTGAGACAACACCACACTTACAATGAGAGGACTACACACCTTCCTAACAGGAGAGGGAGTGGCAGGGGAGCTGGAGACAATACCATACTGACAATTAAAGGACTACATAATTTCTTGTCAGGAGAGAGGGAGGAGTCAACACCATGCTGACAATAAGAGGACTACACAACTTCCTGTCAGGAGAGAGAGCGAGGACCCAAGTTTCTGCTGAGACAACACTACTCTGACACTGAGAGGACAACACAAATTCCTGTTGGGGTGAATCAAAAACATGCTGAAGCCAGTACAATTTGTAATAACACTATATTAGTAAGTTATATATCTTTAAGTAATAGTTTTATTTAAATACAAAATACAATTTTCTGAAATCGTTATACCCAACTGGAAGTCCAACAAGGCTAAATTGAGATGCATCTAATGTATTTAGAGCTGCAGGCCTCCCAATATATTTGGCTCTGAATGTATCATCAGACTGGAATACTTGTCAGCTTTGAGCTGGAGTAGATTTCAGGTATAATTATATTAAGATATGAACAAATTGTTTGAGAACAATTTTTACGACAAATCTCATTTGTCCCGAATCTGATTGTTTGTGATTCACTTAATCTGAATTAGTAGAAGAATTGGGTACAGGATTAGGGTAATAGGGCCCTGCATATTGCCATATATTGTCTCTGGCTTAAAGAAGATAGGCGGTGATGCTGAGCAAGTGTAGGGCCAAATCCGAATTGACTGTGGAATTTGGATTAGATCAAGAACTAAACTTAGAACTAAATTCAGGAGCTTTGCTTAGGAAAAAAATGGCAAAAAGTTTACACTTTTTGCACAAATTGGCATCTAAATAAGCCCTGAAAAATTTACCTTTATGTCTTTGCAGGCTAGGTTGACACGTCTGTTGTCTCTCATCCTGCTATTCTTCCGTCATTGCTGCTAAACAGACCATGCTAACAAACAGATGCAAACTGATGCAAAAGGATGCCATTAAGTGGCATCCTGTTGCATCAGTTTTTAATCTGTTTATTTTCCATTTTTATTATTGTCTGGCTACTTCCTGCTTCCTCACACGTCTTCTGAGCATGCTCAGAAATAATAACAGATCAAAAAACGGATTGGAAAAACGGGTACAAACATAAACATTAAAGGCTCATCCATTTTCAATCCGATACCCATAGACTTCAATGTTAAATTTACAATATCCGTTTTTATTCCGTTATTTTTGACTGAAGAAACTGCACGCACCTTCTTTTCTCCTGCCAAAAAAACGGAAATGAGAGTAGACGGGTGCAAACGGCTGACAAAGGATTGTAAATAAATCCCATTGACATCAATGGGATTAATTTACAACCATTTAAAAGCTGCAATAACGGGACATGGACGGGAGAAATATTACGGGGACAAACGGCCGTAACTTGGAGATCAGTATCAGAATAACAAAGCTCTGACTGCTAAACTAATGGAAACGTGTCTTCAGAAAATTGCCTATTGTTTAAATTAGATTTTTATGTTAACCCTATTTTTTTTTTTATAAATTACTATATTTTAAAATAATTTTAAAATCTTGCAGTTATTCATTTTGACCACTAGGCTTAACATAAAGCTAAGACTTCCTGTTCTGCACAGATAACACAGATAACTTCCCAGCAGTCTCCTCCTTATCATCACAGACAGGATGTAATAGTAACACCAGTGTAATAATAACAGAGGTGCACACAATAGATGTTGCTCACAGCTCAGTCCGTCCTCCACCCGTTGCAAAAGTCACAAAGCACATCCAGACAACTTTCCCATTCATGTCAATAGAATAGCTCCTGTCTATTGTTGCCTTTGTCTATGGGGCTTGCCGTATGCCTATCTCTAAATGCAATAATAAAACTGTGAAAAACTGTTACAAAAAAAAATTCTATAAAAAGACAGAAACAGATAAAAAAAATATATAACATTTTTCAGTAACTGGAACTAATTAGTGGGAAAAAAAATAAGTGATACATTCCCTGTAAAAATACATTGTGACATAAATTTCATCACAAATGAAAAAATAAAAGTCAATATTTTAGTGGATGGAACAACCTTTGTGGCTATAATTATTCTAAATGATTGTTATTTACAATTAGATCTGTAATGTTTATCATTACACCTCCTTCAGTCGGCTATGGGATGGATCACTCCTTCAAGTTGTTCCTTTCTGACAAATGGCAAAGGCTATTGATCTGAGGATATTTGTTCTAAGGGTGTATTTAATTTCTTTTTCTTTTTCAAATTCTCCCCCAGTCCTTACAACTCCAAGTCCATGTAATTACATGACCTGTCTCCTTAAGGTGATGAATCATAAACTAGCACTTATAAAATGCAGTCGGATAATGGATGGTAGGCGGCCCATCATTTTTCATCATGGCAGTAAATAAAATCCACATGGACACGGGCAGCGGCATTCTACCCTTATCTCGATGAGAAGAATCCAGCGCAGACATGTGTGAGCCGCCCCCTATTTACTTTCTAATTATCCCTCAATTGAGCTTTCAAAGACTGGGAGGGATAAGTCTCCTCGGCCCACAGGCTACGTTTTTACTGAGTGATTTATCAGTATGGTGATCAAATGGGTAATGAAGGCTTCTAAGTATGGGATGTCATTCAAAAAAGTGGAGATATATGTCAGGTTGCAGCACTTTAGAAATGGAGATTTACCTTTGTATATCCACAAAAAAAGGAGGATTCATACATTGGTGAAGATGTTAAAGGGGTACTCCGGTGAAAACCTTTTGTCTTTTAAATCAACTGGTGGCAGTAAGTTAAACATATTTGTAAATTGCTTCTATTAAAAAATCTCAATCCTTCCTGTACTTATTAGCTGCTGAATACTACAGAGGAAATTCTTTTCTTTTTGGAATGCTCTTTGATGACATCACGAGCACAGTTCTCTCTGCTGACGTTATTATAATAATAATAACAACGCTTTATTTATTGTTGTCCTTAGTGGGATTTGAACCCAAGTCCCCAGCACTGCAAGGCAGTAGTGCTAATCACTGAGCCACCATGATGCCCTTAGCATAAATCTGCTATGCATGCTTGCTAAAATGGACAGAGATGTCAGCAGAGTGCACTGTGCTTGTGATGTCATCAGTGTTCCAAAAAGAAAGGAATTTCCTCTGTAGCATTCAGCAGCTAATAAGTACTGGAAGGATTAAGATTTTTTTAATAGAAGTAATTTACAAATATGTTTAACTTTCTGCCACCAGTTGATTTAAACGAAAAAAGGTTTTCACCGGAGTGCTCCTTTAACAGACATTAGGTCACTATTGGAGAATGGGATGTTGTTGCTGGCAACCAATGTACATATTACTTTTACAGAGGGATGAGGGGGAGTGGATTCTGATTCTACCAGTGCCCAAACATTTACGATTATTTTCATACCTGCATATTACAAGAAAAAAAAAGAAAAAAAAAAAGAAAAAAAAAAGTTTTGTAGTTTTAAAAGAGCTGCAGTGCTACAGGTTGGGGACAACTGGTTAAAGAGCATTTTTTTGGATGTAGACCCTTAAAGGGGTACTCCGGCCCTAAGACATCTTAACCCTATACAAAGGATAGGGGATAAGATGTCTAACTGCGGTGGTTCCGCCGCTGGGGACCCCCGCAATCTTGTATTCTGCACCCACCTCTTTGAGCTGCACCCTGCGCTGCCAGCTCACAAACTGCCGGGTGCCGACCACGGGGCCGGAGTATTGTGACGTCACGGCTCCGCCCCCGTGTGATGTCACCCCTCGCTATGCAAGTCTATGGGAGGGGGCGTGACGGCGTCACGCCCCCTCCCATAGACTTGCATAGCGGGGGTTGATGTCACACGGGGGCGGAGTCGTGACGTCACAAGGGGGTGGAGTCTCATACTTTCTTCCATTAGTCCCAATCTTAATGCTGACCTACATGTAGTCACCATCTTGGTGCTAACCTACAGACAGATAGCAGGGAACATGCAGGATCAGACTACACAGAGCTTTGTTTTGTTGTCTGTTAAAATAGAGATGCATAAGAGCCCTTGGAATAAAACAGTAACACATTTTTCAACACTTATTTGCAAAGTAGCTTGAAAGTTCCTTTTATATGCGTTGATTGAATCAAAGATTTTTTTTAAAGGAGGATATAGCGTTAAACAGACATAGTAATTCCTACAAGCTTTGATGCACATGAACCTAATTTAAAGGGGTATTCCAGGAAAAAATCAACTGGCTCCAGAAAGTTAAAGAGATTTGTAAATTACTTCTATTAAAAAAATCTTAATCCTTCCAATAATTATCAGTTGGTGTTTTCTGTCTGGCAACAGTGCTCTCTGCTGACACCTCTGCTTGTCTCGGGAACTGCACAGAGTAGAAGAGGTTTGCTATGGGGATTTGCTTCTACACTGGACAGTTCCCGAGACACGTGTCATCAGAGAGCACTAAGACAGAAAAGAGTAACTCAACTACAGCAGCTCATAAGTACTGAAAGGATTAAGATTTTTTAATAGAAGTAATTTACAAATCTGTTTAACTTTCTGGATCCAGTTGATATATAAAAAACATTTTTTTTCCTGGATAACCCCTTTTAAATTAATGGTGAGTAACTATCACAGGATGGGCAGGATTATAGAGTCAGGGGGTGTGTATGCATAATACATGCTTCTCAATGTAAAACATTCACACCCTCTGACTGTATAGTCCTGCCCATTACCCAAATTAAATTCACACCAATCTGACATTTTTCCTAAAATTTGTCAGACAAATTTTAAACCCTCATATGTGAGGAACAGAAGGGCATGTCAAGAAACTGTGAAAAGGTGTGTGAACAGGGCCTCCTAAGATTTTAATTAATAGAAAAATCTTTTTTTTTTTTTTTTTTTTAAATCAACTGGTGCCAGAAAGTTAAACAGATTTGCAAATTACTTTAAAATGTTTTAATCCTTCCAGTACTTATTAGCTGCTGAATAATACAGAGGAAATTATTTTGTTTTTGGAACATAGAGCTCTCTGCTGACATCATGACCACAGTGCTCTCTGCTGACATCTCTGTCCATTTTAGGAACTGTCCAGAGCAGCATATGTTTTCTATGGGGATTTTCCCCTACTCTGGACAGTTCTTAAAATGGACAGAGGTGTCAGCAGAGAGCACTGTGGTCATGATCTCAGCAGAGAGCTCTGTGTTCCAAAAAGAAAAGAATTTCCTCTGTAGTATTCAGCAGCTAATAAGTACTAGAAGGATTAAGATTTTTTTTAAAGAAGTAATTTACAAATCTGTTTAACTTTCTGGCACCAGTTGATTAAAAAAAAAAGTTTTCCAGCGGAGTACCCCTTTAAAGGGGTTATATATTTATACACCCCTCCCATGAGCTACTATCGTAATGGTTAAGGTAAAATGCCTATTTAGAATATGCTTGCTATAATGGCCACTAGCTAGCTCGATCTCCCTCCCATCGTGCTTGAAACAATGTATATAAGATGGCACCTCCATTCAGAGCTACACCCAAGATGATAAGACCCACATCCTGGAAGAAGAACACCTGCAGATAGGAGAAATCAATCACAAGGACAGCTACTCATGACTTATAGCTTTGCACATGGCACACTGCTTAGTCTATATAAACCCATGTAACTGTTGTAATACAGGAAGTATCATTTAGTTTAACTCTTTGTGTCAGTGAGGTCCTTCTCGTGCATGCATAGGCCTTGATATCTAAATCGGTCAGAGGCAGATACTCACTGGGTACAGTCAGGATCCATCTCACTATGACTGATCCTCTTTGCTGCTCCAGCTCCTAAGAAACTGAAAGAGTCATCAGGTGCATCTCCTAAGTCATTTAAAGGGGTACTCTGGTACATTTTGTTCATTTTGCTTGGAGCCGGAGGCCATGATTGTGACATCACGGCCACGGCACGCCCCTTGTGATGTCATGCCATGCCTCTACATTCATGATAATGGGAGGTAGCAATACGTCACAACCACTGCTGCAGGAGATCACAGGGGGCCCCAGCAGGGGGCCCCCCACGATCAGACATCTAATCCCCTATCCTATGGATAGGGGATAAGATGTCTAGCAGCGGAGTACCCCTTTAAAACTTTTCAACATGGTCACATGACACACTGCTCTTCTTACATATACCCACCTTCCCGAGCCAACATGACAGATCTGCCCTGCAGCTTCAGATAGATGCCCTAGTAGATGCACAAATCTAGAAGGAGGCTATTCAAGTGACAGGATACTTTAAACTGTAAATTGGAAAGCCTTTGTAGAATACATTTGGGGTAGTATTTCCCATTCTGGGGCCATCCACCTGTTTCAAAACTACAACTACCAACATGCCCTGGCAGTCGAGGCTGTAGATTAGCATCAGATACAGAGCCAAAGGTTGGGGAAAGGTACATTAGAGTTTCTTTTAGCTGCAGCAGTGATCAGGTACCCAGGGGAACCACATAAGCAGTGTCTTAAAGGGGTATTCCAGGATTTTTATTTTTTTATTTGACTAAGCTACAGGGGCTGTAAAGTTAGTGTAGTCCATAATATAGTGTCTGTACCTGTGTGAGACTGTTTTCTCACAATTCTTCTGTGATTGGAACCCCACTATTTATTTTTAACAGCATACAAAATGACTGTTGTCTCAGATTTTTCCCTGCTTGCAATGTGGCCAAGACCTGACATCACTAGTCAGCTGATGACAGGGAGCCTGTCTGCTTCAATGGGTGGAGCGATCACTTGGTGGGACCGTGGGAGAGAGATCAATCTGCAACTAATGCAACAGCTGTAGGCACCCTGATTGAAAACCACAGGTCTTTTGTTTCAATGGGTGGGGTGGCTGATGTGTGGGAGGGAGGAAAATGGAATTGTGGGATTTTTAGTCAAAAAAAGAAAAGTCAAACAGGAATTAAAAGTTCACAAAAAGCTAGCCACAGTGTTATGGTAATCTCATTACATAGCCATTTATCCCCAAGACAAGCGCAGATCCTTCCTAAGCATGTCCATTACTGTCTGCCAGGTACGTACTAAAATCACCTTTTGGTGGAGAACCCTTTTAATATTATTCTGTAGCTGGAGTTACCCTTTAATATCCCAATATCCTAAATAAGGATTAAGAGAGGAGGCATACATGCATGTGCACTGTATCCTAAACTATAATATCTATCTATATATATATATTCTATAGCTGAAGTTACCTTTTAATATCACAGCGCCCTACATAAGGATTAGGAGAGGAGGTGTACATGCATGTGCTCTGAATCCTAAACTAGAATATCTTCATATATTCCACAGCTGGAGTTACCCTTTAATATCACAGAACCCTAAATAAGGATTAAGAGAAGAGGCGTACATGCATGTGCCCTGAATCCTAAACTATGTAATCCTTGTGAGTTGTTCCTGCAAGCAGGCATCGGGAATTTGGGTTGTTCAAACACATTAATCTACATTCTTGTCGACCACAAGAATTAATGTCATTAGCTGTGTCAATACGTATCTCCTAATAGGAGTCAGAGACAATTACTCCATTCACGTAAAAACACCCCTAGCGGGCAAACTTTTCTAAACAAATTCCATCTGAAAAGCAAAAAGTTACTGTTTTTTTTTTTTTTTTGTATTGTTTTGTAATAGACAAGTCACAACACTGTAAAGATATCATCGGCTTTCATTGGTATTAAAGAAGTGTACGATCCTGTATAATAATATAATAAGTATAATCGCTGCAACACTTTCTCATTGGGGACTAGACTTTCACTGACTTCTGTGTAGAGAAAAACAAAAGGATACAACAACAAGGATACCGGGGAGAGGGAGGGTAAATCACCACTTACCAATGGAGGTTGTGTACCGACATACACAACAATGGTAATCGTATGTAGATCAAACGTGCCCGTCTGTAGCCTTCTTGGATTGACAGAGTGGATGGGACTTCGTAGGAGCAGGAATTCCGGCGCTGATCAAGGCAAGGAGTCACGGAGGTAGTAGTATCAACCATATGGTTTATTAAAGGGTACCTCTCATCAAAAAAACTTTTGATATATTATAGATTAATGTATGCAGAATAACTTTACAATTGCATGTTATTAAAAAATATGCTTCTTTCTATTTAATTTTCCACTTTGAAGAAATGACCACTAGGGGTCTCCCTACCAGTCCTGGCAGCAAGCATTTCAGACTCATGCTGGAGTCCTAAACACTACGAGCTGCCAGTCTGCTTTGTTCACAAAGGAGAACACTCAGAGCTGCCAGCCTGCTTTGTTCACAGCCTGTTTGACTGTGAACAAAGCAGGCTGGCAGCTCTGAGTGTTTAGGACTCCAGCATGAGTCAGAAATGCTTGCTGACAGGACTGATCGGGAAAAATACAATAGAAAGAAGCATATTTTTCATTAACATGCTATTGGAAAGTTATTCAACATTCATTCATCTAAAATATATCAAAAGTTTATTTGATGAGAGGTACCTTTTAACAACAATGCAACGCGTTTCGCTGCGCATGCGCAGCGAAACGCGTTGCATTGTTGTTAAAGGGTACCTTTCATCAAACAAACTTTTGATATATTATAGATTAATGTATGCAGAATAACTTTCCAATAGCATGTTATTAAAAAAATATGCTTCTTTCTATTTAATTTTCCACTTTGAAGAAATGACCACTAGGGGTCTCCCTACCAGTCCTGGCAGCAGGCATTTCAGACTCATGCTCGAGTCCTAAACACTACGAGCTGCCAGTCTGCTTTGTTCACAAAGGAGAACACTCAGAGCTGCCAGCCTGCTTTGTTCACAGCCTGTCTCCCTACCAGTCCTTTTTTTTTTTTTATAGATTTCAGACTCATGCTGGAGTCCTAAATCTCAGACTGCAGCCGGGACACAGACAAACTCCCTGGCAAGGAGCAGAGCTGAGTTTGTCTGTGTCCCGGCTGCAGTCTGAGATTTAGGACTCCAGCATGAGTCTGAAAACTATAAAAAAAAAAAAAAAGGACTGGTAGGGAGACCCCTAGTGGTCATTTTTTCAAAGTGGAAAATTAAATAGAAAGAAGCATATTTTTTAATAACATGCTATTGAAAAGTTATTCTGCATACATGAATCTATAATATATCAAAAGTTTTTTTGATGAAAGGTACCCTTTAATAAACAGTATGGTTGATACTACTACCTCCGTGACTCCTTCCCTTGATCAGCGCCAGAATTCCTGCTCCTACGAAGTCCTATCCACATTGACTTCTGTGTAGAACGGCTGTCATCTGACAGTCGGATCCCACTGACCTGTACTAAAATTGCAGACAAACACAGCTACGCAGCTCAGTATTAAAGAGATATTGCCATTTTATAATGTGATCACTAGGATATGTCTTCGCTGCTAAGTTTAAATTTGGTTCCAAACTGTAGGGTCCCAAAAAAAAATCTGAGAAACTAACTTAGAAGTGCTACATTAGCTCTCTGGCTCTTTGGTCTCAGAGGTCAGTCCTTCACAAATCATAAAGTGACGGTGTAGACTAGTGCACATGGGTCCAACGCAAGGCCCACCACAACATTTTGCGTAGTTCATAAGGTCTGGACACATTTCAGAGCTTGTAGCCTTTCCCTGTGCTGGTGCCACTCCCTCTGCAAAAAAATGACTGTGCCTGCTGTCACCCAAGGAACCCTGACCAGCCTCCATGGTAGAAAGCTCTGTGCTAAAGAGGTGCAAGGGGCTGGCTATTATCTAACCTGATCCTAAAGGACTTCTTGGTCTTTTACTTGGCATGCACCATGACATCTCTGGTGGAACAATTTGAACAACTTTGATGTGTGATATGGTGTCTCAGGTTATTTAAAGAAGTACTCCTGTGGAAAACTTTTTTTTTTTTTTTTTTTAATCAACTGGTGCCAGAAAGTTAAACAGATTTGTAAATCACTTCTATTTAAAAAAAAAAATCTGAATCGTTCCAGTACTTATTAGCGGCTGTATACTACAGAGGAAATGCTTTTTTGGGGGGGATTTCTCTTGTATCACGACCACAGTGCTCTCTGCTGACCTCTGCTGTCCATTTTAGGAACTGTCCAGAGCAGCATATGTCTTCTATGGGGATTTTCTCCTGCTCTGGACAGTTCCTAAAATGGTCAGCAGAGAGCACTGTGGTTGTGACACAAGAGAAATCCAAAAAGAAAAGCATTTCCTCTGTAGTATACAGCCGCTAATAAGTACAGGAAGGATTAAGATTTTTTTTTTAAATAGAAGTAATTTACAAATCTGTTTAACTTTCTGGCAACAGTTGATTTAAAAAAGAAAAAGTTTTCCACCAGAGTACCCCTTTAACGATACATAAAGGAGTCGTTACATCTATACAGTCCTACAATTGGCCCTGGGTGAAAATGAATTTGACACCCCTGTGGCCTAGTGATAGTTCATCACTTGATATAATAGGGATACCATAAGCGCTGGTTAATTTTGTTGCAGAAACTTCTCTACTATTCAAACTTCATTCTGATATGGATTTAGGAAAATTCTATAAAGTAAAGATCAATTATTATAACTTTATTTAGGTAGAAATTTAGATCTGTAAGTCCACATATATTCTGACAAAGATGGAAATTATGGGAGTAATAACAATGTAATTTGTATTTTATCTCCTACAATCCTTTCAGTAAAATTATAGGTTATATATGTAACAATAATCATCATCAGTGACACAGGGCAGGAATCCCCATAGTAGAGATAAAAATAAGGCCGCTTTCAGAAGCTGTTTAACACTAACACACTGTTGATCACCAGGGACACACAGTCCTGCTCTCCACCATCCCTTCTACATGTATTTTATGCTTGCTAACACTGCCGCACCATTGATGAAACTACCCCGTAACATGGGGATGAAGAATCCCGGATGAGCCCCCTCTTTCTGAGGACCCCATAGCAATTGCATATGATGACTGTTTAAAGAGCATTAATGCCACAGATCTGCTGCCCTTACCATTACCCAGCGACAATTCCTAATGTTGGCTCCATAAGATCGCTACTTGGACTATATGTTCACCTCGAGGAGGTTCTAAACTACCATAAGAGACAAGAAACAGCATTCATGTAGTTATAAATTTTACATATTATTTTTAAATAGACAATAAAAGGCTCCATATCACCCCTCCCAGTGAGGGCCCCTAGGGGCCACTGATGGGCGGAGGTGTGCAGCAGTTACTGTATAGTGCAGAATCTGTGGAAGGGCCAAGAAACAGCGGTGTGACAGGTGTGTGGGAGACAGAGCTGATCCCAGGATTATAGGCAAATTAATTCCTACTAAACACTCAGTAGTCAACATTGTAAAAATATTTACTCAGGTTTAATTATAAATATATATATATATATATATATTTATTTATTTATTTATTTTTTTATAAAAAAATTTTTTTTATACTATCAGTAGGAAAGAATTGAAAAAAATTAAATAATTCAGTACTGGACCTGTTGCATGATTGATACCAGTGGAGCTGAATGAACTGAATGGGTTATATTTTGATCATAAAAATAGAGCTGCATGCTGTGCTATTCTTCCTGTCAAATATGACTGGAACCTTCAACGCAGAGTTGTATTCTTTTCTTTTTGTTAAAAAATAATATCTATCTATCTATCTATCTATATATATATATATAGTAGTAAGGAGTAGCCGTATTGGTCCAGTGATGCAAAATCATAGGATGTTGCAATATCTTGTAATACCTTTTTTTTGGACTAACAGTATTAATTAATATAGGTATTAAAAGATACTGCAACATCCTATGATTTTGTAAATGTCATATTGAATTTCAACATTTATTCTAATAATAATTCATAATTTCCTAATTACCAGAATGTTGAGTTCTTTATTTTTTTAAATAACAAAAAATAAATAAATAGTAACAGCAATAATAACAAATACTAATAAAAATAATCATACAAACTGATTTCTTAAAATGTAATCAGTAGATCTTCATAGATTACCGTACATATCACAAAAAAATTTAAAAATGTATTATAAGTAAAAAAAAATTTTTATCCATTAGTCAATATATGGGAACATAAAAACATATCCGATGTCCATCATGCATTTATTTCACATTTCTACATCTCAGCACGACAGTCATTTCCCGATGTAGACACATAAACCCATCTGTGACTAAATGCGGACTACATAATCCTTCTGTATTTTTGACATTTATGTCAGAAATAAAACTTTGAGGTTCAAACTTGATAAATTAGGTGAAAATTTGCTTATTGTTGGGGGTAATTTACACGGCATGGTTCTGAGGTCATGAAATCAGTCAGATCATAACGTAAAGTAGCAAATAAACAGATGACGAGCAGGTAACATACATATTTGTGCATACTTGTGCACTCTATTTCATGTTTGTCGAGACTGTCAGTCTCTAAATTGGTTCCCAAAGAGAAACCCCGTAATTTCCTAATCTCACGCATGGAAGACTCTAAATGGCAACAGGTGTGAAAACCGCAGTGCACAATGAGTAAAAGAGGTTGGGGTTGGTTTAAAGGCATTTCACAAATTTTTTTTATTATTACTATTTAAAAAACAATATATGTAGGTAGACAACCAAAATAACCTACCGTGTATGGCTGCATGGGGTCACTTATATACAGCATCTTAGTCGTCCTGGAATACAAATGCAGAAGGCAATTGTCCCAGCAGAGTAGTCATGGGGTCAAGAGGATGCAATGGAGACTAGGTAAGAAATGCAACATGTAGGCAGTGCGCAGGTATACGACGCAGTGCATATGTCTTAGAAGATGCTGTGGTACATGGAAGCAGTTTGTTAGTATTTTTTTTCTTTTTTTTTTTCTCATCTCCCTTGGTTCTGTCAACTAGCTGCATCCAACAACAAACTTGAGTCCACCCCCTTTCCTCATGACTATTCATTAAACCACCAGGCAGGCCCAGGCTTGCCCAGTGTTGTATTGGACTATACCATGTACCCACAGGAGGGGGGGAGTGTAAGACGATTCTAATTTTTGTAAATTATTGCGAAAGGAAATGTATTTTTAACTCTGTAAAGCTTAATTTTGAATGCTGATAACATACGGGCAATAGAGATCGAACTAGAAGTCAAGAATGGACTGCGTTACGGGTGCCGTAAAAAACAAGCTTTTAAGGAAAGGAGGTTCAAGTAGTTGGTTACTTGTCTCCATCGTAACATCAATAGGTCTCATCTCCAAGCCAAGATTACGGGGATACAGAAGTTTAACTTCATAACAAACGGCAGAGGACGGAGGCTAATTCTCCGGGGTTAACAAGTACTAAGCTGTTAATGTCCTGCCTTTGCTGTACTGTAGTACAGTATAAAAGACACCAAGAACAATGCTTGTATCAATGCGGAAATGCAAAATAATTTTATCAAATTTTTTTAATTAGTTGAAGAATCACATTACAATATAACAAGTGGTGATAAAGTCTGACCCCTCTATGACACATCGCAGAAGAATAGACATTTAAAATAATGGGGGAGATTTATCAAAACATGTCCAGAGGAAAAGTTGCTGAGTTGCCCATAGCAACCAATCAGATCGCTTCTTTCATCTTTCAGACACCTTTTCAAAAATGAAAGAAGCGATCTGTCGCTATGGGCAACTCAGCAACTTTTCATCTGGACATGTTTTGAAAAATCTCCCCCAATGTATCAACAAAAAACATCAATTTTAATTTTGCATAGTACGAAAACATAACTTTTGTTAGAACGTATTAAAACTTGTTGGTGCAAAACCAAATTACAGATAAATAGGCAATGGTTAGAGGCCTACACATAATGCCCAAACATAAGCAAATATATTTAATAACAGGTCTGTATGTGTGATCTTGGCCTCTGCAGATTTGACACAATGCAAAGCAAGGTAGAACAATAAGACTGATTATAATGCCCAATATTCATAAACATGACTGCAGGGCCAAACAAGACCAATAATATATTTACCCAGTAGAGAATACAGAGAGCAAGAATGTATAAACGAAAAAAAAAAATAGCAAAACAGAAAGAAAGCACATCCCTACGCGTTTCACCCAGATGATGCCAGCATCATCAGGGGACAACATATCAGAAAAAACTACAAATGAGTTAATGACCCCAGATACCTATGCATAAAGTAATGAAAGGGCATAATATTGGTATTGATAACCTGGCTCATAATACAACCACTTACTGCTGCCAGAGCCCATAATGAGGACCTAAGAAACAAAAAATATTAGGCACGAATGAGGCCAACCCAAACATACACCCCCCATCCATCTTTTCACTCTCATTTATCCAGCTGGTGTATTCCTCGCTCTGCGGAGCTGCTACCACTGAGCCTGCGATGCAGGGAATGGTGTGGTCACGAGGGATATGCTTTCTCTGTATAAAAATGTATTTTTTCCCTCCTGCAGAGCCACCATATTGTTAGTCAGATAACAGTTGGCCAAATCCACTGATTTCACCAGGAACGGCAGATGATCTTATGCAGTGGTCTTTCAACTGTGGATCTCTGGATGTTGCAAAATTACAAGTCATTGGAGTTCTGGATTGAAGTTGGCCAAAACCACTGATTTCACCAGGAACGGCAGACAATCTTATGCAGTGGTCTTCAAACTGTGGATCTTTGGATGTTGGAGTTTTGGATTCAAGTTGGCCAAAACCATCTATTTCGTCAGAATCGGCTGAAATGCAGAGGTCTTCAAACTACAGACCACCAGATGATGCAAAACTAAAACTCACTGGAATTTCTGATTACAATTAACTGATTTCACCAGGATCGGCTGACCATCTTAAGGCAGCGATCTTCAAACTGTGGACCTCAAGAAGTTGCAAAACTACAACTCATTAGAGTTTTCGATTAAAGTTGGCTAAAACCACCTATTTCATTCAGAATTGGTTGACCATCTAATACAGTGGTCTTCAAACTATAGACTAGACTTCCAGATGAAGCAAAACTAAAACTCATTGGTGTTTTGAATTAGAGTTAGCCAAAAACCATTGATTTCGCCAGAATCAGAAGACCATATAATACAGTGGTCTTCAAACTGTGGACCTCAAGATGTTGCAAAACCACAACTCATTGGAGTTTTCGATTAAGTTGGCCAAAAAACACCAGTTTCATCAGAATAGGTTGACCCTCTAATGCAGTGGTCTTCAAATGATGTACCTCCATACCTCCAGCTGTTGCAAAACTATAACTCTTAACATGCCCGGACAGCCGTTGGCTGTCCGGGGATGCTAAGAGTTGTAGTTTTGCTACAACTTGAGGTCCATAGTTTGGAGACCGCTGATCTAATGTGTATAGAAGTCTCTGGGAAAATAAGGCAGGAAAGAAGAATCAGGCAGATAGATTTCAACATGCCCGAACTGGGAGATAAGCCGCTACTAGAGGTGTCTGGCAGTGGCTTTCCCTTGAATCAGAATACATGCACACTTGGTAGAGCACATATTTATAGGGCAATCAGGTGACATAACTATTGGCTCCAAGAGAACGTTCAGCAAGTTTTACACATTGCATGGAGCATCGCTTTAGCAGCAAATAATGAATATCTTAAATGGGCCCTCTCATTAAAACTAATTTTCATTATTGCACTCCTTATGGTAGATAAAACCTTTTTCTAATGTTTGTTTAAAAAAAAAAGAAGTTTTCTATGTTTTATTTGTGTTTAAAAAGCTGCCACTAGGTGTCTCCCTACTTGTCCAGTGCACATTTCCCCCCATTTCTTGCACAGACTTTGGACTCCTGCCATCCTGGCAACAGTCCAAAATCAGGAAATGCAGTCTGGAGTGCTGAGGGGGGGGGGGGGGAAAGCAGCCTTAGCCCAGAGCAGTTCAGTGTGAGATGAGCTATGATTGGCTGTGTGTAGCAGAGTGAGGGAGGAAGTTCTCCCCTGTATGGGTTCAGATGATGTCACGCCTGCATGGGAACACCCTTTCCCAGTCTTTGACTGAGCAGAAAATACAGAGCAATATCAAGGTAGAAAACTAAAAAAATAAATAAATAAAGGCAGGGGGTGGTTTATCATGATGGGGCAGTGAACTGGGAGGATTATAACATTTAACCTGTTATCGACCATGGACATGTATACTCGCCCAATGGCCGTTATGGGGGTATAAAGTGGGCTCCCGCTGCACATTCACGGGGGGGGGGGGGGGGCGGACGATCCACTGTGGAGGTAGCCTGAGGGCTTACCTCTCCTTCCACGGTGGCTCCTGCGCTCTGAATGGTAAAGCCTGGCAGGACCAGGCTTTATCAATTGAGCGCAGAGCACACAGATCAATGAGGTTTTATGAAACCATATTGATCTATATGAGGAATCTAATGATTCCTCCTAAAAGTCGCCTAAGGGATTAAAAGTGTTAAAAAAAAAAGTTTAAAAACACACACATTAACCACTTCCTTATTAAAAGTTTAAATAACCCCCCTTTTCCCAAATTCCATATAAAAATATATAAACATAATAAAAATAAACATATGATGTATCGCCGTGTGCGTGAATGTCCTAAATGTAAAAATATATCGTATATTAAACCGCACGGCCAATGGCGTAGACGCAAGAAAAATTCAATGTCCAAAATAGCGTATTTTTGGTCACTTTTTATACCATTAAAAAAATTTATAAAAAGCGATCAAAAAAGCGATCAAAACTTCAGATCACGCCACAAAAAATGAGCCCTCATACCGCCCCATACACAGAAAAATAAAAAAGCTATAGGGGTCAGAAGATGACAATTTTAAATGTATAAATTTTCGTGTATGCAGTCATGATTTTTTCCAAAAGCAAGACAAAATCAAACCTATATAAGTAGGGTATCATTTTAATCATATGGACCTACAGAATAAAGATATAGTGTAATTTTACCGAAAATGTACTGCGTAGAAACGAAAGCCCCCAAAATTTGCAAAGTGGTGTTTTTTCTTCAATTTTGTCGCACAATGATTTATTTTTTCCCGTTTCGCCGTAGATTTTTGGGTAAAATGACTGATGTCATTACAAAGTAGAATTGGTGGTGCAAAAAATAAGCCATTACAGTATATGGATTTTTAGGTGCAAAATTAAAAGGGTTATGATTTTTAAAATGTAAGGAGGAAAAAACGAAAGTGCAAAAAGAGAAAAAAACGCTTGGTCCTTAAGGTTATAAAGATCATGAGAGGTACTCTTTAACATATCCAGGGCTTTGCTGGTGGATACATATGAGGAACTTAGCCGTAGAAATAATGCAAATAACTATACAAATGCAATACTGAAGGACTCATAAATTTGTTTGTGTATAACATGTTTCACAAATTGTGTCCTTTTTTAATCCAATATGCTCTTTCTATCTCCCATTCCCAACCATAAGGCATCATGGATAAATAATGGCAGCGGTGACGTCCTCCTGATCATCCGCAGTTGCTCTGTACATTGGCATAACCCATCACCCTGGCAGCCTCCTGGAGTCCCTGATATAACATCATAGTGTGAGTGTCACAGCTGCGGGTGTGATGAAGCCGCCATCAAACGCTTGTGTCACGATGCCGGCTGGCAGGTGGTGGATCCTCTGTGCCAGAGAGGGATTGGCGTGGACCGTGCTAGAGGATCGGTTCTAAGTCACTACTGGTTTTCACCAGAGCCCGCCGCAAAGCGGGATGGTCTTGCTGCGGCGGTAGTGACCAGGTCGTATCCCCTAGCAACGGCTCAACCTCTCTGGCTGCTGAAGATAGGCGCGGTACAAGGGAGTAGACAGAAGCAAGGTCGGACGTAGCAGAAGGTCGGGGCAGGCAGCAAGGATCGTAGTCAGGGGCAACGGCAGAAGGTCTGGAATCACAGGCAAGGAACACACAAGGAACGCTTTCACTGGCACTAGGGCAACAAGATCCGGCGAGGGAGTGAAGGGGAAGTGAGGTGATATAGGGAAGTGCACAGGTGTAAACACTAATTGGAACCACTGCACCAATCAGCGGTGCAGTGGCCCTTTAAATCGCAAAGACCCGGCGCGCGCGCGCCCTAGGGAGCGGGGCCGCGCGCGCCGGGACAGAACTGACGGGGAGCGAGTCAGGTACGGGAGCCGGGGTGCGCATCGCGAGCGGGCGCTACCCGCATCGCGAATCGCATCCCGACCGGAGGTGGTAACGCAGCGCCCCGGGTCCGTGGAACCGACCGGGGCGCTGCAGTGAGGGAAGTGTAGCGAGCGCTCCGGGGAGGAGCGGGGACCCGGAGCGCTCGGCGTAACAGTACCCCCCCCCTTGGGTCTCCCCCTCTTCTTGGTGCCTGAGAACCTGAGGATCAGACTTTTGTCCAGGATATTGTCCTCAGGTTCCCAGGACCTCTCTTCTGGACCACAACCCTCCCAATCCACTAAAAAAAAAGTTCTTCCCCTGACCTTTTTGGAGGCCAAGATCTCTTTGACAGAGAAGATGTCCGAGGAGCCGGAAACAGGAGTGGGAGGAACAGATTTAGGAGAAAAACGGTTGAGGATGAGAGGTTTAAGAAGAGAGACGTGAAAGGCATTAGGGATACGAAGAGAAGGAGGAAGAAGAAGTTTGTAAGAGACAGGATTAATTTGACACAAAACTTTAAAAGGACCAAGATAGCGTGGTCCCAACTTATAGCTCGGGACACGGAAACGGACATATTTAGCGGAGAGCCATACCTTGTCTCCAGGGGAAAAAATGGGAGGAGCTCTTCTTTTCTTATCTGCGAATCTCTTCATGCGAGAAGAAGCCTGTAAGAGAGAATTTTGGGTCTCTTTCCATATGGTGGAAAGATCACGAGAAATTTCATCCACAGCGGGCAGACCAGAGGGCAAGGGGGTAGGGAGGGGGGGAAGAGGGTGACGGCCGTACACCACGAAAAACGGAGATTTGGAGGAAGATTCAGAGATTCTGAAATTATACGAGAATTCGGCCCAAGGTAGAAGATCTGCCCAGTCATCCTGGCGGGAGGAAACAAAATGTCGTAAATAGTCACCCAAGATCTGGTTAATTCTCTCTACTTGTCCATTGGATTGAGGATGGTATGCAGAAGAAAAATTTAATTTAATCTTGAGTTGTTTACAGAGAGCCCTCCAGAATTTAGACACAAATTGGACGCCTCTATCCGAGACGATCTGTGTAGGCAACCCGTGAAGACGAAAAATGTGTACAAAAAATTGTTTAGCCAACTGAGGCGCTGAAGGAAGACCAGGAAGAGGGATGAAATGTGCCATTTTGGAGAATCGATCAACGACCACCCAAATAACAGTGTTGCCATGGGATGGGGGTAAGTCAGTAATAAAATCCATACCAATCAGAGACCAAGGTTGTTCGGGGACAGGAAGAGGATGAAGAAAACCAGCGGGCTTCTGGCGAGGAGTCTTATCCCGGGCACAGATAGTGCAGGCTCGCACAAAGTCCACCACATCAGTCTCAAGAGTCGGCCACCAATAGAAGCGAGAGATGAGTTGCACAGATTTCTTAATGCCCGCATGACCTGCGAGATGGGAGGAGTGACCCCATTTGAGGATCCCAAGGCGTTGGCGTGGAGAAACAAAGGTCTTTCCTGGAGGAGTTTGCCTGATGGAGGCTGGAGAAGTGGAAATCAGGCAGTCAGGAGGAATGATGTGTTGAGGAGAGAGTTCAATTTCAGAAGCATCTGAGGAACGAGAGAGAGCATCGGCCCTAATGTTCTTATCAGCAGGCCGAAAGTGAATTTCAAAATTAAATCGGGCAAAGAACAGAGACCACCTGGCCTGACGAGGATTCAGCCGTTGGGCAGACTGGAGGTAGGAGAGGTTCTTGTGATCGGTGTAAATAATAACTGGAAATCTTGATCCCTCCAGCAGATGCCTCCATTCCTCAAGTGCTAATTTAATGGCCAGAAGCTCTCGATCCCCGATGGAGTAGTTCCTCTCCGCCGGAGAGAAGGTCCTGGAAAAGAAACCACAAGTAACAGCATGCCCGGAAGAGTTTTTTTGTAGAAGGACAGCTCCAGCTCCCACTGAGGAGGCATCAACCTCCAATAGGAAGGGTTTAGATGGGTCAGGTCTGGAGAGCACGGGAGCCGAAGAAAAGGCAGACTTGAGTCGTTTAAAGGCGTCTTCCGCTTGAGGAGGCCAAGACTTGGGATCGGCATTTTTTTTTGTTAAAGCCACAATAGGAGCCACAATAGTAGAAAAATGTGGAATAAATTGCCTGTAATAATTGGCGAACCCCAAAAAACGTTGGATGGCACGGAGTCCGGAGGGGCGTGGCCAATCTAAGACGGCAGAGAGTTTATCTGGGTCCATTTGTAGTCCCTGGCCAGAGACCAAGTATCCTAGAAAAGGAAGAGATTGGCATTCAAACAGACATTTCTCTATTTTGGCATAGAGTTGATTATCACGAAGTCTCTGAAGAACCATACGGACATGCTGGCGGTGTTCTTCAAGATTGGCAGAAAAAATCAGGATATCGTCCAGATATACAACAACACAGGAGTATAGGAGATCACGAAAAATTTCATTAACAAAGTCTTGGAAGACGGCAGGGGCGTTGCATAGACCAAAGGGCATGACCAGATACTCAAAGTGTCCATCTCTGGTGTTAAATGCCGTTTTCCATTCATCCCCCTCTCTGATGCGGATGAGATTATAAGCACCTCTTAAGTCCAGTTTGGTAAAAATATGGGCACCTTGGAGACGATCAAAGAGTTCAGAGATAAGGGGTAGGGGGTAGCGGTTCTTAACCGTGATTTTATTAAGACCTCGGTAGTCAATGCAAGGACGTAGAGAGCCATCTTTTTTGGACACAAAGAAAAATCCGGCTCCGGCAGGAGAGGAGGATTTACGGATAAAGCCCTTTTTTAAATTTTCTTGGACGTATTCAGACATGGCAAGAGTCTCTGGGACGGACAGAGGATAGATTCTGCCCCGGGGTGGAGTAGTGCCCGGGAGGAGGTCAATGGGACAATCATAAGGCCTGTGAGGAGGTAGAGTCTCAGCTTGTTTTTTGCAAAAAACGTCCGCAAAGTCCATATAGGCCTTAGGGAGACCGGTTACATGAGGAAGCACAGGGACACGGCAAGGTTTACTGGGAACCGGTTTTAAGCAGTCCTTGGAACAAGAGGGCCCCCAACTCTTGATCTCCCCAGTGGACCAATCCAGGATTGGGGAATGGAGTTGAAGCCAGGGAAGTCCAAGAAGGATTTCAGAAGTGCAATTGGGGAGGACCAACAGTTCAATCCTCTCGTGATGAGATCCGATGCACATTAGAAGGGGCTCCGTGCGGAAACGTATAGTACAGTCCAATCTTTCATTGTTTACACAATTGATGTAGAGGGGTCTGGCGAGACTGGTCACCGGGATGTTGAACCTGTTGACGAGAGAGGCCAGGATAAAATTTCCTGCAGATCCAGAGTCCAAGAAGGCCACAGCAGAGAAGGAGAAGGCAGAGGCAGACAACCGCACAGGCACAGTAAGACGTGGAGAAGCAGAGTAGACATCAAGGACTGTCTCACCTTTGTGCGGAGTCAGCGGACGTCTTTCCAGGCGGGGAGGACGGATAGGACAATCCTTCAGGAAGTGTTCGGTACTAGCACAGTACAGGCAGAGATTCTCCATGCGGCGTCGTGTCCTCTCTTGGGGTGTCAGGCGAGACCGGTCGACCTGCATAGCCTCCACGGCGGGAGGCACAGGAACAGGTTGCAGGGGACCAGAGGAGAGAGGAGCCGGGGAGAAGAAACGCCTCGTGCGAACAGAGTCCATATCCTGGCGGAGCTCCTGACGCCGTTCGGAAAAACGCATGTCAATGCGAGTGGCAAGATGGATGAGTTCATGTAGGTTAGCAGGGATTTCTCGTGCGGCCAGAACATCTTTAATGTTGCTGGATAGGCCTTTTTTAAAGGTCGCGCAGAGTGCCTCATTATTCCAGGATAATTCTGAAGCAAGGGTACGGAACTGTACGGCATACTCGCCAACGGAAGAATTACCCTGGACCAGGTTCAACAGGGCAGTCTCAGCAGAAGAGGCTCGGGCAGGTTCCTCAAAGACACTTCGAATTTCCGAGAAGAAGGAGTGTACAGAGGCAGTGACGGGGTCATTGCGGTCCCAGAGCGGTGTGGCCCAAGCCAGGGCTTTTCCAGACAGCAGGCTGACTACGAAAGCCACCTTAGACCTTTCAGTGGGGAACTGGTCCGACATCATCTCCAAGTGTAATGAACATTGGGAAAGAAAGCCACGGCAAAACTTAGAGTCCCCATCAAATTTATCCGGCAAGGATAGTCGTATTCCAGAAGCGGCCACTCGCTGCGGAGGAGGTACAGGAGCTGGCGGAGGAGATGATTGCTGGAGCTGTGGTAGTAACTGTTGTAGCATAACAGTCAGTTGAGACAGCTGTTGGCCTTGTTGCGCAATCTGTTGTGACTGCTGGGCGACCACCGTGGTGAGGTCAGCGACAACTGGCAGAGGAACTTCAGCGGGATCCATGGCCGGATCTACTGTCACGATGCCGGCTGGCAGGTGGTGGATCCTCTGTGCCAGAGAGGGATTGGCGTGGACCGTGCTAGAGGATCGGTTCTAAGTCACTACTGGTTTTCACCAGAGCCCGCCGCAAAGCGGGATGGTCTTGCTGCGGCGGTAGTGACCAGGTCGTATCCCCTAGCAACGGCTCAACCTCTCTGGCTGCTGAAGATAGGCGCGGTACAAGGGAGTAGACAGAAGCAAGGTCGGACGTAGCAGAAGGTCGGGGCAGGCAGCAAGGATCGTAGTCAGGGGCAACGGCAGAAGGTCTGGAATCACAGGCAAGGAACACACAAGGAACGCTTTCACTGGCACTAGGGCAACAAGATCCGGCGAGGGAGTGAAGGGGAAGTGAGGTGATATAGGGAAGTGCACAGGTGTAAACACTAATTGGAACCACTGCACCAATCAGCGGTGCAGTGGCCCTTTAAATCGCAAAGACCCGGCGCGCGCGCGCCCTAGGGAGCGGGGCCGCGCGCGCCGGGACAGAACTGACGGGGAGCGAGTCAGGTACGGGAGCCGGGGTGCGCATCGCGAGCGGGCGCTACCCGCATCGCGAATCGCATCCCGACCGGAGGTGGTAACGCAGCGCCCCGGGTCCGTGGAACCGACCGGGGCGCTGCAGTGAGGGAAGTGTAGCGAGCGCTCCGGGGAGGAGCGGGGACCCGGAGCGCTCGGCGTAACAGCTTGGCTTGTCCTATAATTAGTATTGCTCCCTCCACCTGATCCTTTTGCATTACTTTTGCCGGTGATAACAACAAAGCCTTTCCAGGAGTTAGGAAGCCAAGCGGTGACAGGGGCTGCTCTAGTTACATGGCAGGAGAGGTGCGACGCCCTCACAACACAAGGAGCCCAGATCTGGACAAACTTTTCATATTAATGGAGAACTTTAAAAATATACAAAAAGAGGCAGAAAGGAGATGACAACATTATATTGTACATATGTTAGACTCTGTGCACACTGGGATTAAGGTTCAAAGGATTTTCCTACACATATGTAATATATGTTATATGTATATAAATGTATCTCTCTATTTATCTCATAATTATCTAATATCTATCTATCTCATATCTATCTATCTAACTCATATCTACCGTATTTTTCGCCCTATAGGACGCACCGGCGTATAAGACGCACCCAATTTATAGGTGCAAAATCTAAAAAAATTAAGATTTTGAACCCAATAGTGGTCTTCAATCTGCGGACCTCCAGATGTTGCAGAACTACAACTCCCAGCATGCCCGGACAGCCAACGGCTGTCCGGGCATGCTGGGAGTTGTAGTTTTGCAACATCTGGAGGTCCGCAGATTGAAGACCACTGCATAGGAGGTAATACTCACGTGTCCCCGCCGCTCCCGACCCGTCACCGCTGCCCTGGATGTCGCTCCATCGCCGTCGCCGCGTCCCCGTCGCTCTGGAACGTCTCTGCTGCCGGCCGGGATTCCTCGCTCTCCGTCGCACGTACGCGACGACGAGGAAGGAGAGCGCCGGCCATACAGGGGATCCCTGAATGGAAAAGACACCGAGGAGGCAGGTAAGGTCCCTCCCGGTGTCCTGTAAGCACTAACCCGGCTATTCAGTTGGGCTGTTCGGGACCGCCGCGGTGAAATCGCGGCGGTCCCGAACAGCCCGACTAAACAGCCGGGTTAGTGTCACTTTCCCTTCAGACACGGCGGTCAGCTTTGATCGCCGCATCAGAAGGGTTAATACAGGGCATCACCGCGATCGGTGATGTCCTGTATTAGCCGCGGGTCCAGGCCGTTGATGGCCGCACATCTATCTATCTATCTATCTCATATCTATCTATCTATTTTTAATATCTATCTATCTCATATCTATCTATCTATCTAATATCTATCTATCTATATCTATCTATCTCATATCTATTTACAAGCAGTGGGTAGAGCAGCACTTTACACAAGAGTAAAGATAATGTGCTTGCAGTCTATGCTCAGGTCAGGAGCCACAGACATATAATGAAGTGAAGTTTGGCCGTAGCCCTCCACTGTGCATAGAAAAGGTGTCTTTATTCCATATCAACACACAGGTGCAACGTTTCAGCTGCCGTAGCAGCCGTTTTCAAGCATTCACTTCTGGATGTATATATCTATCTAATATCTAGAGTTGAGCGAACTTACAGTAAATTGGCTCGTAACGATTTTGTGGCTCAGACATTGATTACTTAAGTCTGCAGAAATTAGTTCAGCTTTCCAAGTGCTTTGGTTGCCTGGAAAAGTCTGGGATGACAGTCTTAGGTCTCCTAGGACTGTATGCACCTTTTTCAGGCACCTGGGGCACTTGGAAAGCTGAACTAATTTCTGCAGACTTAAGTAATCAACGGCTGAGCCGCGAAATTGTTACGAGCCAATTTACTGTAAGTTCGCTCAACTCTACTAATATCTATAAACCTAATATCTATCTATCTATCTCTATTTTTCAATGGAATAAATTCACTTTTATGCACTTAACCACGGACTGTGTGCTGCAGTAAGATCCTTTTGCTATCTATCTATCTATCTATCTATCTCATATCTATCTATTTATTTATCTTTCTCATATCTATCTCATATCTATCTATCTATCTATCTCATATCTATCTATCTTTCTCATATCTATCTCATATCTATCTATATATCTCATATCTATGTCATATCCATCTATCTCATATCTATCTATCTATCTCATATCTATCTATCTCATATCTATCAATCTATCTATCTATCTCATATCTATCTATCTCATATCTATCTATCTATCATATCTATCTATCTATCTATCTATCTATCTATCTATCTATCTATCTATCTATCTATCTAAAAGTCCCAAGAAGAACAGCACAACTGCTCCAATGTTATCAGTAGTTAGGTGCACGCCATCATCGGATTCCTGGTCAGGGAACCCCCATGTATATCCATAGGAAAAGGATCGCAGTACACAAAAAAAGATCTTGAATAAAAAAGTGTGGTGTTTATTCCATCCTCTTACAAACAGTGTGACGTTTCCGCGGCCTCACGCTGCCTTTCTCAAGCATATCTATCTTTCTATCTATCCAGGCATGTGGAATACCTATCACCCGACACCCAGGACATGCAGTTCCGGGCGCCGGGCAGGTGAATTTCTCCGGCCCTTAGCCCTGCTTCAGGCAAGCAGGACTGGACCTGATAAGTGCGGCGGCGCTCAGCAGTCTGTATGTAGCGGGCTCCCGACTCGTGGCCGCTCGATGCTCTGCAGCCCCACGCTGATTTCAGTAGCCGGGGGCCGCTGCTAATAGCCAGCATGGGGCGATCGCCACGGCTGGCTATTTACCCTTTAGATCGCCGCTGTCAAAACTGACAGCGGCGTCTAAAGGGACATGTGAATACTCCCTGGTGGGCTAGTGGGGTGGATCGCAGGGGGG